>NW_028185705.1:2150223-2321725 GCF_003343005.1 Rhea americana | reverse complement strand
GATCATGAACCTAAATTTCATATGACTCTGGGTCTTAAGGAAGATGCTTAAATTCAAATCAAACTTTGGATCTAAGCATTGCAAATGTTCTGCTTTTTATATGGCACTAGACTAGGTTTGGAACAATTACTACAGCGGGAAAAACACAGAATAGTGTACACAGTCTTCTCAACTCTTACACAAGCAGAATAAGATTTCAGTCCTGTCCATACATTTCTTCAAAGAATTTTGCCTGTTAGTTAATTTTAAAGGAATTCAATACAAGTCCCGTATATGTCAAACCTTGTGGTAATAAAATTTAAAAATGTGGGATTTTAAACCTATTACTAACTATAGATAATCAATGAAGATAGTAACATAGGTCACAAGACTGGGAAGGCCTTCCCAGGTTATCAGATCAAGTTGCCTGCTAGCACATTCAATCATATCATACAGTCTTGTTCATAAACATTTCAGGAGTTTACAGCTAGTTTAGAACATTTCAGGGGGGCTTTTGGGGGAGGTTTGCTGAGATCCTTTCGAAAGTTTTTTGCATATTTAATAGTTGCCAGCCTACTTTTTTCCCACTTTGTTTATATTCCTTCCCTGAATTCTAAATTACGTTATAATGAAATATCACAGGGGTTGCTCCTAAAAGAATGTCACTTCCATGCCTGTTCAGATGTTTATATTATCTCCTGTGATCTCATAGTCTGTATTTCCATTAGACCATGAGAAAATACCTAAGCTTTTATACCTTACCACTGTTTGCCCTTAATAAGGATCTATTCTTATCTACCACAAATCAGTAGAAAGAAATTAATTTTTTTTTTCCAAATAAGTGAGATTACAAAGAAGTAAATAAGTTATAAGGGGTAAATAAATAGTAAGTCTACATGTGTACTCACTGAGAGTCTGCAGTGAATGCACTCCCATTCGCATAAATAAATGTACTACAGGGTTATAATATTAAAATAAAACTGAACATTTCAAGATGCCTTAGTTCACTAAATGCTGGCTGTATGTTCCTCCATGTTATTATAAACTTTTTATTTGTTGAGAATATTTGTAAAATATTTAATCAGAATTCCATATGTCTGATTTGGCTGAGCTCTTTACTTATGGGATGCTCTAACACAGTAGATCTGCATTTTTACGGCCCAAAAGAAGAGTTTTTCTCTAAAAATTTCCCTCTGAGAAGATTTTGTTTTTATTGTCTTATATTGCACCACAATCAAATGTATTTAAATATATTTTATTAATGCTACCAAAAATTCCCATAACTTTTTATATGCTGCATAAATAGAGTTTGCACAGCAGTCTTTAATACATCATCTACTTTTACTTTAATATAAAAATATTTATGGAAGGTCTGGAAAGTTTTTAAGTTCTGCTGCCTACAATACATGATGCACTGCAACATTTGGGGCAGTATCACTCAACCACACAGTGCTAGCCAGTAGACTTAAAACCCTCCCAAGTAACTGTGGAGCTAAAAGTAGACTAAGCCAGATGGAAAATGAGGGCAACTCTGTGCCCCCCTCCATCTGCCTATAGTTGTTTCTAGAACAGTATGGCAAAACTGCCGGCTGCTGGCTGAATTTAAGAGATGGATACTGGTAAAAAAAATCTGTGCCTGTAGGAATGAAGTTTTGAAGATAGAAGTGTAATGTGTAAGTTACCCTGTCCCTGGCTACCATGTATGGAGCCTCCAGAGAGCATGGCCACAAAAATGGCCCATTGTCCCACAGGTTAGTGACACTATAGTCCTGAAACGCCAATGCAGAGATGGTGCCTGAGCTGAAAGCAGATCTTAGTAACTGTCAGCTGCTCTGCTAGCTTTTCCTCAAGAAATGTGTGTGCTAGCAATCAAAAAGTAGCAGCTGTCTTTGCATACAGACATGAAAAGTCCGAAGGGAAACAATGGGAACTATTAATGCTCACAAAAAGGGAAGAATGTAAGTCAAACTGTATGGGTCAGGGTCATGTCATGCACTGAATTTCTCACAGACTAATTCAAGATAGGGGTTTTGGTCTTACTTTTAGCAGTTGTTTTGGAAAGGCCATTTTTAGACATAAACAAGAGGCCGAAGAACCTGGGCCATGACTACAGCTGAAAAAAAGAAAGCCTTGATACAGCCCAAAAGTCCAGTATGAAAGAAGAACTTTCCTGTGGCCAACATTTCTTCTTCTGCTTCTTCTGAGTGACAGTGTTCAACATTTAAKAGCAATGAAATCCTGGCATGTCTTTACTCTGACATGATCTCAGCAGTCTGAGATAAATCAGATGGAGTTGCTTTTGTTATACATGTTTCCTAATATCTTAAAAGCTCTCACAAGCCAAGGAATGTAGGCATTGCCATTCTTTCTAGTTTCCTATTATTTGGATTTCCTCCTCTTCTGTTCATGCGTTGGCCATATACCTATGTCACTGAAGAAGTAAGGTACAATGAGGAAGCTCAATGTTCATCAGTAAAAGCTGCCTACTTTTCATCTGCAATGTCCACCAGGTGATTTCCAGTTTCTGGCACTTGCACTCTTTGTGATGAGATGCTATATGACCCTACATAATAAAGCACAGGCGTGAATTTGTGTTCTAAAAATAAGTTCCTCRCTTGCTCAAATTTGTGTATTAGTTAAAATGACAAAGGCATGGAGCTGGTGCTGGTGAAAGCAATAAAACTCCCCGGACTTTGAGCTCAGGTCAATACTGAGGCAGCAATGCTCCTGGGCCACTCCAGTAGATTTATCTATGCAGCTTTCTTACATGTTCCCACTTCTCAGTGGCTTTCATGCAAGTTTTATTTTACAAGCTTTATATTATTTCTCTTAAGAAAAAGACAAGGTGAGAGGTCACCCACTGAGATCTTTTAAACTGATGCTACGCAAACTGTGAGCTCCTTGAAAATCATTGTCAAAATGTTTTCTACATTTCTTTCTAGCAAAAAAAATATTTACACTGCAAACATTTGAAATATAAATAAGATCCTCCTTTAGATATGAACAAGTTTTTGCTTGTTTCAATGGTCTGTTATATTCTGATATTTAAATAGGCCCGTTAAAGAAACATGTCATTATCTGAAATATTCTCTTAGTGTTTCCATTTGATGAATTTTAGYATTTAAAAACACGACTTAGAATTCAGAAAGCATATTTATACTCCCTAGACTCTGCTGACCTCCGCTGGGTTGTGCGAATCAAGGCCAGTGGAAGACCACCTCCCAGATCAACCCTTATTTTTACAGTCTATTCCACACTAGCAGCTGCATTCGTGGTAGACTGTAGTTCTCCATGGCATGACAAGTATCATGCCATTACTGCAGCAAAATCTTTGACAAAGATATAATTACCATGCAAGCAAGAGTTCAGCCCATGCAGAGTTTTGACTGTGCCACCTCTGTGCCTCTCCATGAGCCCTTATTTCTGCTAACCTAGCTGTGAAATCCCCCAGGAGCCTGAGGAAAGGGAGTGGCCTCAGTGGCAGCCAGCGAAGCAAGGTGCAAAAATAGCTCTGGCTAGCTTTAGGCAAAATGAGATGCATAATCGTTCCCTAAATTTCTGTCTTTCTTGGGGAGTAACTTGGTTTTATCCTGTAGTGCAACAAGCACTGTTCTGATTCTGTTGTGTTTATTCTCTTTCTGTACTTGATGAAACATCCCCACTTCAACTTATTATTTTTACAAATATCTAAAAATTTAGAAACAAAAACTCTGTTAAAGGCCGGTGTCTAATAATGATTGTCATAATGGCTGCCCAGATCATGAGGCTTTCATCATTTTTTGGTCATAGCAAATAGAGAATTCGTCAATACTTTTTTTTTTTTTTTTTTTTTTTTTTTTTAAAAAAAAGAATTTTTTTTTTTTTTTTTTTTTTTTTTTTTTTTTTTAACTCAAAGTGTCAGTTCAACAAAAATCTCTGTGGGAGAAAATCCACTTAGAAAAATCTCTCTGTTCTGGAAAAAATGGTTTTGAAGTTGTTGAAATATCACATTTTGCCATCTAGTTGTTTTATTATTCAATTTGAAATTATCATTTCTTTTGAAATTTAAAATGACCATTTTACTAAAGGCAATCTAAGATTTAAAAAAGACTGTGTGCTTGTCCAACTTTGTTTCAAACTATTGTTTAATGAAAATTTGTTTTTGCCACAGTCCAGTACAGGAAAAAAAAAAAATGAAATCACAGTTCTTTCTATTCAGCTCTGAGTTTCTGTGTAGTAAATATTGATCACTGTGGTCATTTGATCTGGGCCCAAAGGGCTTAGAAATTTACACCGAATCACATAGCCTGTCAGAAGCAATTAAAAACAGAGTTCAATGATTTTTCTAAATGCTTAAGAACATGCCGTGCTTGTACAACTAAGATACTTATTTCCTGTATTTGTTTCAGTTTTGAAGAGTTCTGCTTCCCACTTTCATGTCTCTTGCTATTTTTCAAACTATTGAAGGCAATAACTACTTCTTCCTCCAGTTTAGAGAAAAGTTTGGTAAAGTGGCAGTTGCTTAACATTTTTCTGACTCTGTGATTTCACACTTCAGACATATATTCCCAAGATATGCCTTTGGTAAATGTCCCTATGAAAACCTGACCATTTGGTCCTTGCAACCCTCAGGGCAATTCATGCTTTTGAAGAATTTGCAAAAGTTACTGAGGCCTGACCTCTCTGCTTTTAATTCTGTAGACTTTTCTCTGTTTTCTTCTGTTTCATCCTCAAAAAAGCTTTCTATGACTTTCACTATGAAATGATGCTAAGTTTTCTGATACAGATCTTTTTTTTAAGATGCACTTAGAACTTCTTTTGTATAATGAGGTCAGCTAGCCACTTCCTAGTCCTCAGGGAGTCATTTCTTTAACAAAATTTATATAAATGACCACCTTTTTGTTCTTATTTAAATGTCTGAGTCTTACCTTTTAGGTTTTTCATTTTGGGTGCTCCTAGTGAAAATCAGCGTTTCAATAAGCAGTCAATTCACACAGTCTTATAAGATGTTATTTCTCTATCAGAAATATCTTATTTTACAGATTTTTACTATTGCATTGAATGTTTCTGCAGAGTTACCCTTTTTTTTTTTTTTTTTTTTTAACAGTAATGCAGGTGAATGTCCATATCCTTCATTCAGGGTAGCAGACTCAATACTGTGCTGGACTTGCCTGCAGTTCTGTACCATTTTAATTTAAAAAAAACTCCAAGAGAAATTTATTCCTTAGTAACAGTTTTGACAAATGAATATTAATAATGTGTATCTCCTAGGAACAGGGACAAAAACTGCTTTAAGAGATACTCCTTTTTAACTTATGGAAATCTCCCTATTTACTTATTTTGGGGTCCATTTCACCCCAAAACTTCAAGGATGTTACAAGAAGTAACACACCTCTTCATTCAGATGGCCTCGAAGCTGAGCTTTGGTCCTTTATCTCCACAATTCATTCCTGTTTTTTAAACACTGAAAAAAAGTCTCTTTCTGTTATTTGTCTAACACTCTGAGTATGGAGACAGCTCTTGACTTCTCCCAGAATCTTTTCTAAAACAATTCTACCTTTTTCATTTCATAAGTGTCAAAATAATTGAAATCCTCTCCAATCAACATTCAAGATTTTTTTCCTATCCTGTATTTGCTTCCACATCCTGTCCCAGAGGTCTGTTGAAGTTCTCCACTATATAATCATTTGGATGTGTGTGTAAATGTGTGCATGCATTTGCTACCATTTCATCTTTCTCCAAGCTACCTACACTATGGTAGCCTGAATTTCAAATTTCTTTACTTACTGTTAACTCTGTCTAGTCTATTTTACTGGAATGTGGGATAGTCTTCATGGTTTCTTACATTGTTTTGGAGAAGGTATTTTTATTACATTCCTATCTATTCTACCTCCTGAATATCTTTCTAAATTTACGTATTTCTGATTGACAGGAGCAAAAGTATGCTATAAATTATGCGGCTGGGCATGGGTATGACAACATCATATACTTTACTTTTTATTATTTTCTCCTTATATATTTCCACCTTTTCATAGATTTTCTGGAATAAAGGAAATGAATACTCTAAGGTGCTGATTAACTGCTGCTAAGGGAAGAATGAGAATGGGGAGGTAAAGAAGAAAGAATAATAGAAAAAGAGATAAAACCATTCAGTACCTTGCAGTACCTTGCTTTATCTCTCAATACCTTTTTTCTGCCTTGTTCTTCTTTCAGACCTGTCTAGTTTGGAGTCTGAACCACTCAAAGCAGGATCTGCTTCTTTTGCATTATGTAGTACTGAGAACATTTAGGGTAGAGGAAACCTGTTCAGATGAGGCCTAGCAGCACCTGTGAAATCCAGGTTAATATTAGTAATGATATATTAATGTAGATAGACAATTAGTTTATATTCAGTGACACTTATTAGCCTTCTTGAAACATATTTACACTAATAAACCAGTCTAATTTCATGCCTTGTACATTCTGAAATGTAGTAGGAAAAGATGAGCTGTTAAAGTAGAAGGTGACCTTTTGTACATCTGCATTTTGTGGCTCTCTTTTAGTTGAATTACTTGCTGTAGTTTTCCCTTCTAAACTGCTCAGTGAGTGGCATGTGCCTAGTTCACTTAGATACAGAAGCAAAAAAATGAAATTATAAATACACAACAATTGCAACCTGAGAATCTTCACTGATTAAGTGAAATGTATGCCAGAGACTGTATGGGTAGGGAGTCTAATACATCAACATAGCTGAAAGGAATGTAGATGGTATGGAGATAAATGAGTTAGTTTTTTGCTGCTGTGGCAAGTACCCAAACCAGATTATGGCAAGTTGATGCAGTTGTCATGACACCACTCTGCAGTGTGAATGTACACTCAGAATTAAACTGGAATTGATATGAGCGGAGCATGTGGCTCTTTGGTACATGGCTCCATGCTATCTCCCATGCCATGATCGTTCCTGCTTTTCTTTTCCCCTATTCTGGTTCCCCTTCCTCAAGGAAGTGCATGTGAGCTAAGTGATGGAGATACTCTGGATTTGGGTTTTTTAAGTTTTTTCTTTAATCATGATGTTTTTAGTTAATTCCCTGAACCAGTTTGTTATAACACAACTGGAGAGAGCCCAGAGTCTCCTGAAGAAAGAGGGAGTAAGCCAGCCCTGCTGTTGAGGGGAGTGACTGTGTAACCCTGCTTTCGGTTCCACAGCGGCCTCTGACATTTCTGGTGTTATCTGTGAATTAAAAGACCAGACTACTACCACAAAACTGTACTCCAGAATCTGCTATTTTCATTTTACAGCACTATGTTTCCAGCCTTTCACAATTCAGAAATAACCTTTAAGCTCAGGATAAGGCATAAATAGTTCCCACACTGTGCTCTGAAAGCTCCAGCCCAAAGTTCTGAGAGGCGTGAACTGCCCCATCCGTTTCAGTCCTGACTGTGAACACTTATGATTCTTGCAGCAATTCTTGCAGTGGAATTAATGTGTTTGCTGCAGCAAGGTGACCGGCATTTTCTTTTTTCCTTTCTCTGTGACCTGTCTGCTCTTTGATGCTGGAAGTGATGGGCTCTTCTCAGAAAGGCGACTAGAGCTTCACACTTCCTGATGGCAGTACACTCTCATGTATGTCATGCAAAGACATACTGCTTCAAAAGCAAAGTTGTCCTTCTTTGGGAGCTGCAGCCCACAGAGCTGTACTCCAGGGTAGTGGGTGAACTGCCTCTTTACTCAACAACTGCTCCACAGGAGGGAGCAGTTTCTATGAATTTCTCAGCCATTTCCATTAATTTCAAAAGCATTGAATATTTTCAATGCTAAGCCACAGCTGTCTGTGGGAGCAGAAAGAGGGAGGCAGAAATTAAAAGCATTTCATGGAGATTGAAACTGCCACTATTTTTTTTCAACTTTTACTAATGTATTTGAATAATTGAAGAGAAATGTAAGCAGTTCATAAACAGATAAGAGACAAGAACTCCTTTACTCTAATATGTTTTATAGAACTTCTCTATTTTGTCTGATCCCCATATTAAAAAACTTCTCCTTCACAGATATAGAACCCACTGTTTTTCTTTTCTGCTCAAACTTCCCTTTATTTCTGAGCACCTCTTCTGAATTTTGTGGGATTTTTGAATTTAAGCCCTGACACTAATCCCTGAACCATTTGTATGGATGTGTGGAAATTACACTCTCTTAGATCTCAGAACCCTGCAGAGAGCTTAGAGAAAAATGGCTATATCGACAATTACATTATTCTTTTCTTCTTCTCAAATAAAATCTCTTCCACATAGTGTCTTTAAGAATTGACTTAATCATAGAGAGACATGTGTGTGCCATTCCCCAGCTGGACTCCGATAAGCAGCATGAAGTAGAGCATGTACAGATTCAAGTCGTAGCACAAATTTCATAAAATCAATCTGGAATTCGTAGGTGATACGTGGACTGATTTCCTGAATTGTCGTATTATGYGCCAGCTCAAATAGAAATTATTGACTTGGAACAATTACTAGGTGCAATTCTATGACCTGTACTATTCAGGAAGCCAGACTAGGTTATCATAATGGTTCTTTCAGACCTTAAAATCAAGATCATGTGGGATCTCAGCAGTTCTTGCAGGGTTGTTTCCTTTTAAGACAGTGCAAAATCCATACTAGCCACATGTATGTAGCTAGCAGAAAGTTTTTTTCCATGTCTAAATTAATTGCTAATGCTGCATGTCATTTTCATCATTAATCATCATCTTTCATGTCATGTTTCCTTTCCATCTGGTTGGGTGTCAGGTATGATACTGAATAGCTACAGTACATTAATTTCCAACTGGTGGCTACTAGTGGTTGGCAAATTAGGTTACTTTGTGACTATTTATTAACTGAGTTAATTGTTTGACAGATTGTTATTGACTACCACTCAGAGGGTGGCAGATGGCCAATAAAAGACAAAATGCAGCTTGCTGTCCTTTTGTGATATATGTTGATGAGTTTTAGCTTTTTAAAAAAACTTTATATAGTGTAATGCATTCTGTCATCAATTACATGAGAACAGGATAAAGTATTCAAATTACACAGGAAAGGCCTGAGCTATGAGTGTAGCGCTGTCTAAATGAAAACAGAGACAAACCTACCTTGAATCTAAACTGCAAGCTATTTCTACAAACAAAACTCAAAAATTTTCAGAACCTGCTGGATTTCTTTTCCAATTAAAATACAAGGCATTTGTTATTCTGAAAATGTCAAGGCTATAATAAAGGTAATGGGGACCAATCCATATGCTGAGAAATTTTTTACAAAAGTTCTCTTTTTGGGAGGAAACAAAAAAATGTTTTCTGAGAAATTTTCTTCAATGTGAAATGCAATTTATGTAAAAATTGTATTTTCCATTGATGTGCTTGTAGATGTCAGCATTCATCAGTTTGCCATTGCTAAAGCCAAAGTGAAATATTTCATTGTATCATACCAAGCCAAATCATTCATTTCTCCCCATCCTCAGATCAAGTATGAAGTGAATGAAGCTTTCTTCTCTTCATTTAGCCTAGAAAAGGTCATGAAAAGATCAGCCATCTTAATCTAAGCAAGGCATTCAGAAAATCCCTGTGCTGTTGCTTTCTTTGCCTGAACTTCAGAGGTGCCATGATTTTTTTTTTCTTGAAGAATCTAGATTTGTACTTCACATGCCTACTTTTCTTTTTCATTTTTTTTACCAGATTTTAGCTTCTTAGCAGCTAGATTATGACTAAGCCTGATAAATGTGTGGAAATTCGGTATTTCTCCACCCACTTCTGCCAACACTCATTCTCTGAGTCATCCTTCATCGAGCTTTTGACACTTATTTTGAGCTTTTTTGCCATTATGCGACTCTCACTATACCACATGCTGCTGAGTCACAGAAAATGCACAAGGTATCATGGGAAGGTACAAAGGGGTTTGTCCCTTTGGTGAGAAAGAGGAGAAAGATTTCAGTCTGAGAAATGACTAATGATGTGGGTGTGTCAGCTTTTTTGCATTCATATTTGAGACAATTCAAAGGGCATGATAGCTAGTTTCAGAATAGGGACTTTACCAACCTCTGGGACAGAGTTCCTCGCTTAAAGCACTTGTGCAGTGGGAGCTAGGAGCTGGCCAGAACTTCAGTTTTATTCTCTCCACTCACTGGGCAATGCAGTAAATGTCAGGAGGGACAAAAAGAATTATGATTTGCTGCTAGTACAACAGGGAGAAAACCTCTGCTAACCTATGTCCCAGAGTGCAGAGTGTGAGTTGCACCATGTTCCTTTACTACACGGACTTTTCCACTATCCTTTCACTCAGGCATGTGCCAGAAGACACATTTAATCCCCCAAAGAATTTCTATGAAGATCCCTTTCCAGATGAACAATTCTTTAACAGTGGAAAACTAGCTGTATTCTCTCACAATACATATTACTTCTAAGAAGCTCTAGTATGTTTTTGGAAGATACTTCCATGAGCAGATACCATGCACAATATCTTCAGCCTCCCCAATCAATAAAGTCATTACACCTGCCATTATACAACGGCTAAGAGATACAGTGATGCAGTGATGATTGCTGTGCAAAACTGTCATTTGAGATGCATGAAGTGAGATAAATGTTCAAGTGCTTCAGACAGTAGCTCTGCAGCAGACTTGTAAATAATCACTGAAAAAGTAGATCTCACCACTGAATGGCAGTGATTCAATGTCCATCTGGTGAAATGTTTCCATCAAATTTAACGAGAATGCCGTTGAGTTTGTATTTTCTTCTGTAAAACACCTCTAAGTTTCTTTTGCACATTTCGCTGATACTAGAATTATGTGAATCTTGTATACTCTGTGAATGATACCTTTCTTTTTAGATTGTTCTTGTGCTGGCATGCAATTCTGTTAGCTCTGGCTGGCATTCTCTTTCATTCATTGAATTCCCTATTATGTTATTGGTAGATAGTGTTGTTTCCATTGACCTGATGCCTTATATCATAGACTCATGTGCTCTTTACTCAGGTTTTTGCTCTTGCTGTTTTCATTTCTTTGCAACTGTAAAAATGCAATTACTTAACTCTGTCAGGACTGTATGAAGATCATTGCATAGTGAGGGCAACTGTTGAAAATGTGAATGAGAGCAATTTAAAATAATAGTGTGTGGAACCTACCCACAATGTCTCTTTTATATTTAAAATTCAAAGAGGGATGATGGTATTAATGTGTATGGAACTATTGAGGAGGGAGGTTTGCGTAAGAAGCTGTAGCATAAATATATTATATAGAATAATTTTATTCCTACTGGTTACAGAGTGCTTCATGACTGCCACAAAATTGTTTTAAGTACAGTTTGATGAACTTCAATCATAGGAGAAGCTCTTTATTAAATCTTTCAAAAGGGACTTCATGTCACAATAAGTTGTGTCAGTCAAACATTGCTATGATTTGGCCAACAAAATCCAAGACCAAAGTTATTTAATTTCAGAAGGCATATGCTAGGATACTATATGTTCTCTCTACCACCAGTTATCTTTAACATAAAAAGTCCTTTCAGATAGTATATGAGTCTCTGCCCTTTTCTTTTACAGTCTAAGAAAGAACTTGAAAATACGGGGAGTGCATTCAGTCATTAATCAGTGACAGGGATTACTCGACCAGTACAATTAACTACGTTTGTTCTATTAATAATCAAGCATGCCAGAAATGTTTCTGTACTCGGGTGTTAATCAGGACACAGTAGAGTTCTCTGTAACTTCTTTCAAAGTGATAAAGGAAATGCAGTGCTAGATAATGGAGAAGCAATGTGAGAAATGGAAGTGTGACATGCACTTGTCAGTAGAATTCAGCCTTCTTGAGAAGACATCATGATGACAGTGCAGCTGTAGAAAAGGCAACTCAGTTTAATAGACACCATTATAAATCTGCTTGTTTAATCAACCCAGAAATACACTAATATCAGCAACAGGAGAAATAACCTTAGCTTCTTCCTACCTGCTATCTCATGTTTAGTAAATACTTATACAGGAACATCCAAGTTAAAAAATATTATTTAACCCTTCACATTATCTCACTTCTGTTTCTGTAAAATTCCTAGTGCTGGCAAGGCTCAGAAGCAAGGTTAGGTGGGTCCTGCATGCTATGATCTCTGCCCTGACAGGTTAAATGCTTAGTAAGGMATTATATAATCCTGCAACTTGTGGTAAGTTATCTCTTGGAGAGCTAGGGCAAACATGGGTACAGTTTAGTTAAGACTGTCCAGCACATCTAGCATCAGATTAAGCTCCCCTTAGACTAATGAGCTTGTGTCTGCTTCACTGAAAGATTTTCCTGACTTCTCACAATCTAATGAAAATGTTGTTGTGCTTTAGTATTTACTCAGAAACAATTCATTTACTCTCATAGTGATGTATTCCAGGACAAGGTAACGTAAGAAACCCGAGAGAGGAAATTGCAGAATAATTGTGATGTATTTGATACAATGTATTTCTCAGTAGCACTTAAACTTTTTTTCCTATTTACAGTTAAACATCCAGTATGAACTTTAACAAACTTTCATTTAAGTTGTAGATATCTAATGACAGCTAGGAAGCTGCTTCTTGGAAGAGCATAAGCTCTTAGACATTAAATGGCTTCATTTCTCAACACAAATACAACAGAAGGGGCTGAGGCTTTTATACAGTGCTTGTCAGGCTAACAGCCAGGTTGCATTGACTTCCCAAAAGGATGGTGTAGCTTAAATCATTTAGGATCAGGCATGATTTAACAGGCCATTTCAGGGTTTCATGAAGACAAGTATCTAATGAAGGATATAACTCAGTACTATTTATGCATTAATCACAATTCTGTACTTCTTCTGCCTCAAACTAATCTGCTAATTTCAGTGCTAATTAACCTGTCAATTAAAGCAGACAAGAGCTATCTTCTACATAGACAGTTCAGCGGCTATCCATCTATTTATCTAACCCCTGGAGTAAGATAGCAAGCTATGTAGTAGGCAAGCTACAGGAAATGCTGAATAAAATCAATTCAATGGTAGCAGAAAGCAACTTTTGTGAAGTGGCTCACTACAAAGAAGTGAGAACTTAATTTTCTGAGATATTCATTACTTTGTAGAAACAGTTTCTGTGCACTCCCATGTTCCTCCACCATATTAGTAAGAAAACTCATGCAATAAAATATTTATTTGTTCAAATATATTGTTTTCAGTGAATTGTCCCATTTAAGTGTTAATTGACTAGGAATCTCACAGCGTATAGGAAGCTCATATTCAGGCACCCTTAGGTCTCTAGAATAGCAGCTGTTTGCAGAGGTACTTGACATGATAGTGTAGCATATGAAAAGAAACTTTATTATATCATTAAAAGTTACAAAAGAGACTTAGAGGCACTTTAATTATAAAGATTTTGCTTCCACTAACACATCAGAACTTTCACAACACACCTTGTCTCTTTAGCAGTTACATGCACAAGTTAATAGTTTAAGAAGGCCACAAGGTTTGACATGAGCTTTACAAAGTTGTATTTGTGATTTTAACTCATTCTAAATTGATGAGTACATCTTTAGCTAAAATGATTAAATGTTAAATTTATCCAACAGAAAAAGATGAATTTGGCCTTTTATATGAAATTTAACTAACTTTTACTTTGGCAGTCTACTTCAGGTGGTTGCATTTTAAAAAAAAAAGTGTATTCCTTGCTTTATAGTTCGATACACTCTAATGATTTCAGGGAAACATCAAATTAAAAAACCGACAAAACATATATAGAACTCAGCAATCCCTTCTAGAGTTTTAGAGTTTATGATCACTTGGAGCTTTCCAGAGAAATTTTTATCTCCTCTAAATCACTGAGCCATTACAGAGCATCATGTAATTATGTAGTTAGGTGATATGTCATCTGTATTAAAAATGCTTATGAAAATTTGTGTAAAGTGTGAACAGCACATGAATAAATGCCAGTTTTTGAACTGTGCAGTCTAGGCTGATCTCTCTATTTGTTTTGTCAGTATTTTTGTATTGTCTCACTTTCTATATAGTCATCAATACTGAAGAAAAAAATAATCTATGTAATAAAATGTAAATTTGCTCAGAGGACTAGCAGTGAAGAAGGATTTCAGAGTCCTTGAATGTGTATATAGACAGTTCTCTAGTAAAATAAAATAAAATAGTAAAAAGAAATTGATGCCAGTTTGTTTCCTCCCATCGCACTTCATTTCTACATTGAAATTCTGTAGGGAAACTCCCTCAAGTTAGAGGTTGTAAACCTCTGCTGCAGGTGAACCTGCAGACTTCTCTGCAGCCAGAACAGTGAAACCTCGACACAAAAAATTAACTCAGAATATTCACAGTTACCCCGGCATTAAACTGTCTAGGAGATAATTTCTGAAGTTAAAAGGGGGTAGATAAGTACAGTCATTGAATGGGAGGTGCGGAATGGGGACCCTTCTGGGTCACCTAGAGATCAGGTTGGGGAGAAGAAAAACAGTTTATGTTTCTAGCTGTTATCTACTGAAACTTCTGCTCCTCTCCACCTCTGGGTGCAGGAGAGCCCTGGCCAGCCCTTCCCTGAGGTGCTCGTAAGTGAGGCCTGCTCGTGGTGCTGGGTGATGCCAATGGCCTGCAGCTGCCACRTGGCTTCTGGCAGGGCCATAAGGAGCAGCAGTGGCATTCGTCCTCTGACATGGGGTATGAATCTCCTGATCACTCATTGCTGTATTGCTGATCACTGTGGTGGCAGACTTTTAGTGCCAAAAAGCAGTGCAATACTTACTATTCTTTATAAACTGGATCCAGTCTATCCTGTTGTCAAGGCTTTTGTTTGGTACCACTGCGTGATTTTGTTTGATTTGTCATGCCTGGGATTTGGGGTCTCTTCCACGCCCAATTTGCCCCTCCGCCACTCCAGGTTCACCCCTGCCCTCTACTACAGGTTATCTCCCCCTCTGATCAGCTTCAATAACCCATTTCCTATCTGCTGCTTGAAGCCAGGTCAGCTCAGCTTGGTTGAAATAGGTTGGTGAGTGCTCATGCAAGTATTTCAGCTGGGACACCTGAAAAGGAAATAACCACTGGCAGTGGTGATGATGAGTGGTTGGGGACTGGCTAAAGCAGTACCTCACCTGCYAGCATGGGCTTATTTTGCAGCCTTGTGTTAGACGGTTTAGCAAAACTAACAGGTTTTGCAGGCATTCCTGGCTGAAACAAGCAAGACACATATTTATAAATGTTATTTTGTTTCCTTGAAGGCAACCTTTGGTCTACATTGATTTTCCTCTTATTTAATACTTGGGCAGCTTCCTATTTTCCTACACAGCAGTATCCCCAAGTCATTCTGATGCTCCTCTCCACAAAGACACATTGCCAGAAATGCAATAAATGGTACCCAAACCTGCAGTTGAGTCTCAAGCAAATTAATTCGGAAAATTTTGCTTTCCTTCCATTTTCTCTTGCTGAATAGGAAAATGGAAAGATTACTGTGTTCATAATATACTATTTTCTGTCATCCAGTATCAAAGAAAAAAAGTCATATAAAGAAAAAAAACCTCTACTAGGCAATATTGCTATAAAATAAGGGGGAAAAAGAGACAATTCAAAGGAAGTTTCCTCCTTTTATCTGATCCCTGCTGTTCTTTTTACATCCATGTAGTCAGTAATGTCACCTCTAATGCTTTTAAAAAAGCCAGAAAAAGTACATTGGCTCATAAGGAAACCTAGCCTTCTTTTAAGCATCTTTGTTCCCTTCTCAAAATAAGCTGGCATACCACTGAATAGCAGAGAAGCTCACAGTCAGGTCAAAGGAAGATGATCCCATAGCCAAGTGTATTAGGAAACAAGTTCTTATGACATAGAATTGAAGGGCTAAATACCAGGGATTTTTTTTTCTCTTGTCCCTTATAGGAAGCCCTCATGCGGATCTATGTATAGAAAATGGGATTCTTTCTTTATTCTAAAACACTTTCTTCAAGTTCATATTAACCACAGAATACTCTTAGCTATGGAAACCAAGCAGCATCTGCAGGACCCCAGTACCCACAAACTCAGAAGTGGGGACATTTTTCATGATTGGCATCCAGAAAAGAGTGGGCTATGGCTTCTTTAAGACCTCTGCTTGACCTAGGCATCAGATTAACCACTCTCAATATTGAATTATAAATAATGAATGCTTAAGTAATACACATAGCAGATAGTTCCAAATGATATAAAAGCTGAAGCTGACTTGCATGAAATATTCACTGAAGAACTTGGATCAGCAAGCAAATGAATAAATCAGGTCCCCTCAAAACCCCCCAAAACCCACATGCAAAATCAAATCCCATTTTATTTTTGGTCAGTTTTAGAACAATTAAGAGGCCAAAATTTTATCAAGTGAATGAGTTGTTGCAAATTCTTCAGCCAACCTAGAAAGTGTACGTAGTAATGTTTCTGTAATGCTTATCTAGACCTTTTATGACACTTGTATGCTCCTGAGACTGCAGCTCACCACTGCTTCAACATCTGCTTCACAAGTAAGAAGACCTTCAGATTATTATTGAGCAATGAGTTCCCCCAGCTTGTAAAAAGCAACTCTTGGTTGTGTGCAGTATAAAGACTTAAATCAAAATGCCAGTAGAAAGCTATTTAACACAGTAATTTTAATTATTAGGAGAACCTTACAAGGTTTGGTAACTCTGATTCACCTTTCTACCCATGTGATATCATGATAAGCAGTATCATTACTTTCCTCTTGAGACTTCGAGAGGATGTCCTTACAGATGTTTTCTTCTTTCTATTGGAGCCTTGACAGATTTCTAAAAATAGTGTGTGTGGCTCCTGTTGACTTGGCAGTTTCCTACCCTGCAAATCTAGTACATACTAACATGTGAGCATCAGATCATAAGGAAAAAAAGAGATGATTCTGCTGTTACGAAGGAGGTATTCAACACCTCTACAGTCATCTGTTTCACCTTTTATATATATACATATATATATATGCACACACACATATTTTCGTATAGATATATATATGTTTACCTATCGTTATCTACCTACCCGGCTTTAGGAACTATAACTTATATTGAATATACTGATGGAAACAAAATATCTCTATTTCATATCCAAGAATAGTCTCCTCCAGGGAGTAAAGATCTTGTCTGCTTTTCTTTCAACTTTATCAGCTGATCTAATAAAAAAATTTTGCCTTTACCAGACTTGCTCTGCTTACATCCTTAAAGCATTACAGCTACTGATACCACAGTGATTGCAACAATACAACATGACACTAATGATTAAATAGGAATCTTGCCAATGCTGCAGCTAGAGGCAAGTGGAAACTCTGCAAGGCTACATGTGTGTCTACCACACATTACCATTCCAAGTAKGTCAAGAGTGCTTCAGAGACAGACTTGATCATTCCTACTTATTGCACTGGTTCACGCTGTGCATCTCTGAGTGTATAGAAAGGGTTCCTATGGACAAAAGATGTGCTAAGATGCGCTCCAGGAACACACCTAATACCACACACTGAGTGCAGAGGAGTATTCAGTCCATGGGATCAAAACAGAGCAAGGAGAAAAACAAATCCATAAAGCATGCACAGCACAGACAGCAGGTCCTCAGCTCCATCTATTTTACCCTACAGCTCCAGGCCTAGCGAGCCTCAGCACTTGCTAATGACAGATGTAACCAACTGCACTTAACAGGGAGAGACTCCGTGATAATCTAGTGTAAAAGAGATTCCTGAGGGCTGGAAAGCATAGCCACCACTACACTTATATAACAACCTTGTACCTCCTAGTAGTGAGCCCAAGACATCCACAGGAACATTGCAGCTGTTCTCTGATTGAATATGTACTCTTCCATTTTGCTTGTCTCTGAATGGCTCTTGCACCATTAGTTGCTATCCTGGAGTCCTGCGAAGAGAATGAAATCGTGTAAAGATAACCATGTTGTAACACTCTCAAGGATCAGGGGAGATTTTTTTTTCTTCAATGTACTGGCATTTATGAGTTGCAGAAAAGTGGAGAGAAAGAAAAAGCATTCACTGAGGATGATTAGTCTCCTACCCTTGAAGAAAATTGTTTCACTCAAGACCTTATCCTTTAGTAGAGTTGTTTTTGTTCTGATTTTACAACTATAGATTAATCTCCCTGATTTAGGCAGAAAATAAGTCTTTAGTCCAGCTAACTCTAATAAATGGAAGAATTTGCAAATATACTCTCATTTCCCCTCTATTTCTACTTACCAAGGCTATAAACTTTCGTTTGTGTATGGCAATGTGGAAGCACATTTATACAACAACCTAAAGATTGATTTTACATTCAGAATAATGGATTTACTGTTGGCTCAATTGTTTGAAAGTTATTTGAAAAAGAAAACTCTGTTTTTGGTTTATCAGAAATTTCCACAAAGGAAAACATCTTCTTTCTGCAGAAAAAGTGCAGACACATCAAAGAAACAAATTCTGTGAACACAATTCAGCCAAAAAAATGCATTTGAAGCCCTAAAATTCCAGAATCTTTCATGTCTATGTATTTAATTGAAACAAAATTCTCAAATGATTCTGCTTCTCCTCAAATTCATTAGAAATTRATTAGCAATTTGCTGAGAAATACTGAGTCTTCTGAGAGGAAACCCTTAGTGACCATAGCTTTCTGCCATGGAAGAGTGCAAAAGGATGATTGCAAGCCACCAGCTGGGTTCCTGCTAGGGACTCCTAGGCAGCAGCGTTTGTGTTGCCAGATCAATGGAGAGAGAAAGAATAGAGGGAAGTGAATCTGCTCCARGCTGTTCAGAGAACCACAGCTTACCAATTCATCTCAACCAAATTTCTCCCAGTATTCAAAACAAAATGTGAATCAGATTATTTGAGTTGGAGACTATGTATAGTGTGATTCATTATGCCCCTGGAACTGAAGACCCCTGACCAAGCAAGTGAAATGTAACCCTCACCTTGGAAAAAATGTAGGTGTTCTTTCTTTACTGCTAACACTGTAATGGCTAACAGTAAAGAAGAAAGAAAAGCAAAGCATTAATATAGATTTTTTTTTTTTAATCTGACACAAACTGTTTGTAATATAAGGTAGGAGTAATACTGTATCCCTTTGGAAGTCACGTGTTACAGACATACCATCTGAGTACTCCTCCTGTTTCTATTATAATTTATTTTATTCATAGCTTTTGGTGAAGCATGTAGGCTGAGACATTATGACTTTTCAATAGCTCACTAAATATACTTAGAATGTTTAATTGAAACTTAACCTTTATTTTGTTCAGTAAATGTATTCTCCATTTAACTGTTGCAGACAAGAAGATAACTTTGTTGAGATTTTACATTTTGCCATCTTTGTTTCTCATTAAAGATAGAGAAAATGAAGTCTTTGCAATAAATTAATGTAACATAGAATCAACGGAGTAAAAAATAATTTTGATGATTTCTTCTTTGCACTGCAATTATATCCAGTACACTTGACAGTGAAATAAACAAATAGTACAAATGAAGCCATTAATTTCCTTCCTATCTACACAATTTTAATTAGAATCATTTAATTAGTCTTGGCTACAATTTCTCAAGAAGATTGCACAACACATATTTAAGCTACTCTTCTTCGGGAAGATACATTTATCATTGTTTATTAAGTACAACAAATAGCTACAACAGTACTAGGTAGCCCATGATAAATGCTGTTGTCAAAAATAATTCTTTATCAGCAAATTTATTTGAAAGTAAAGTTCTCTCCAGGTTCATTAGTTATTAAGCTTTTGCTATTTTAATTGTTATAATAAATATAATGACATATTTAATATATTTACTAACTTTTTATGACATGCCATTTTTCATAGTTGGCAATAAATGTCCCTAAGCCTTCAAGTAATTTTCCCTGTTTGGTTTCACAGAGCTCTTGGTCTAGAAAAATAACCTTTGCAAGATATAACGTGAAATCACAGAAAATTGGTGTGAAAGGGATCTTTGGTCCATCTTCAGAGGTCACCTAATCTATCTTCTTTTCCTTGCCTTCGTCATTCCCGATCACTTTTGTTGTCTGATCAGCTCATCTGCTGAGTAGACAACAAGACACTATGGTTGTAGTAGCCTCTAGTCCATGTTTCACTTTTGTTCCCTGACACTGCAGCCAGACCAGCAGCACATTAAAAACAATGCCCTTGTAGATTTTAAAGAATATTAACTGGTGAGCGTGATCTCCAAAGTAGTTTTCTTAAAGCTATAATTTGTTATTACAAATATAAAATTCTTGTTCTTGGGCATATTCGTTGCTATTTTCTTTTCCTCTCATATAGACTTAATGTCATTATTGTACTAGAAGCTGATGTTGCACAGAGACATAATCATGTCAGATGATCCTAACAGTTTTTGAGTAAGTGAACTGTGAATCTCAAATACAAGAGATTCGGGAATATTAGCATAGGGAAGAGAAAAGAGGGGAATAGAAAATTTTAAAATTTTTAGATGAATGATTAGCATTTTCAAGAAGCTAACAAGCTGATTTGTTAATCTAGCTCAGTAAAATGTCCTGTATGTGAAAGATGTAAAATTAAGTCAGAATTTTTTTATACAGAAGCAGTATATAAAAAATAGAAAGTGGAAGGACTTTAAAAGTATGGAGTAGAGGAGATTGAAAATAAAAGTTAAAATTCTCAGAAATAAATCTACTCCTAACAGCTGAGGAAAATAAGATGTAATTATAATTTTTTTAAAGACAAAAGTAATCCTGACAAAGTTATATGTTTATTATTTCCCAATAATGTTGATAATATTGTTAATAATGATGCAGTAGAAGAATTATTCCATAAATGTTTATGCCTTCTACTTGCAAAAGTAATTAGGATGAAGTATTTAGGAGTCATCTGGAAACAAATGAGGATATTAAATATACAAATACAGCAACTCTGATACATTCTGCATAAGGTGAACTTCACAGCTGGTTGAGGCTGTCTTATCACAACATTTATTTTTAATGTATCTTAGAACAGTAGGAAAATTCTAGCAGATTAGAAGAGTATTAATGAGAAGAGTTCATATTCTGAATATGCACTCAAGATGACCTTAGTACCTTTAAGTCACTGACCTCAATCTTAGGCAAATGTGGAATGAAAGCTGATAAAAGATTCAAGTCACAAAGAATTGAACTGTGGGAATATGATTGTCATTCCACATGATTTTATGACACGAGTCATGTCAAACAAACCTGATTTTGTTTCTTTGATAACATTAAAAGCTTGGTTGCTGTGTAGCTGTTAGAGACCCTAACTTTTGTATGATAGCTCACTTAGTCCTGTGGAATATTTTGATTTAAAAATGAGAATTATTCCATAGCAATAAAACACAGATTAAATCTATGAAGAATAGACAAGCTAATGGATCTAAAGCATAATTATCAGAGGGAAATCATAATTAAGTGCAATGTTTGTATTCTGCTGGTATCGCTCACTGCTTTTAATCATTTTCAGTAATGACTSGTTTGTAAAAGTTTGAGATTGAAAAGTTTTCAGATGACACAAAGATTGATTTAATGGTAAATAATCAGGGAACAAGGAAATGATAAAGAGCATTCTGGATCCATCACTAAGTTTGTTCCTGTAAAACAAAAAATATTTTACTACTATTTTAAATATTTTTTAATACAGTCAGTCTATAATGCATGCAGAAAGGGTGCCTGAAGCAGCCCTTCATGAGGTAGCCCTAACAAGGGAATACTGAAAAACATTTTTTTGTCGGAAAAACATAAGAAGAACCAGTAAGTGGAAGCTGAAACCAGATATATTCAAATGAGAATTAAGACAAATATTTTTAAGAATGAAAGCTTTTTCCTGTGGGGACAAACTGGGAGGATTGTCCTTCACCATCTTTGGATACTTTCAGATGCTTTCTGAAACTACTCTTTGACCAGCATTGGGATTTTTGACTTTGACTAGGATTAATTTAGGAAGGAATGGGTGGAATAAGGTTTAGGAGAGCTACCAGAGCCTTCTGAACTCAATCTTTATGAATCAATATTAATTACTTTAGTACTAGTATTACTTTAATACAGTATTTCAGCATGACAGGATTCCAGTCATATTCAAAGATCATTGAACTGATCTGTGTGCAAACTATTAGGATAAGGTGAGACCACAATCCAAACTCAATGGGATTTTGAGTAAGATATGCCTCATATCTTTAACAGTCTCTGTTACAGGACAGTAGGAAAAATGAGTAGATAATGTGAAGGTTATGACATACCTCAGTCATGTGTTCAGAACTTTGGTCCAGACCTTTATGAGCATTTCTGAACATTTATCTTCATCATCCAAGATGATAAGATCCAGGACTTTCTGGAAAAAGCTTAATTTAACCAAAAGGAAAATATCAATTCAAAGGAGATGTTTCTCTAGTTTGTAGCAGTATTCAGCTGGTTTGGGGAGACTAAGACAGCTTAGAGCCACTCATACGAAAATGGGAAAAGGATCCTTGTACAAGGACAATAACAATGTAGAAATAGGGCTTTCATGTGCCTCCTTGGATGCTCTGGCACAAGTGCAGGGAGCAACAGGATTGATATGCCTGAGACCTTGGAACATGATTTATGTGGAAAGGGATATTCTCTGTAGCTAATGAAAAGTATCAGCTAACAGGATAGTAAAAGAGATTGAACCAAATTACAAATTCTTTAAGAACAAAGAAGGAAGCAAAACTCAACACCTTTCAGACCGTACAAAACCATGGTCCGTCCTCACATATACCCAACATCTGGTTACAAAAGAGCAACATAGAACTACCAGTGTGTTGCCACTCCTGACTAGATCTTGATGCCTGTGGATATCGTAGCAAAGTGTTCTTTCTTTATGTCAAGGCTCTCCAGTATATAGCATCCTTACTGGGGATAAGCAGCGCAAGGGCAGGGTAGTCCACATCAGTTATGCATTGAAGATGTAGTCCCATCTCACAGCAATTCCCATCTTGGTGAGTGTCCAGGACTAAGAACCTCTTATACTTTTGAGAACATCCCCATGCAGTATAGCYCTCTGAAAGTCTCAGATTGCACAGAGTCAAGCTCCTGCCTTGAGTAAACCAAGTGAAAGTGGGGAAGTTACATCCAATCCATCTTGGCCCTCTGTGTTTATGACAGTTTATAACTGGGTCAGTTTGAGTTCTAGGGGAGTCACTACAACACTACTTTTATATATGCTGCAGTCCCTGTCTTTTAAGCTCTATAGACTTACTGGAGGTGGACTAAAAAACAAACCATCATCCTTCCCTCTATGCTAGCTGCTGGGATGCATCAGCAACACTGTGAACAAATTAATTTACCGCCATCTGAGGAAAGAGCTAGGAAATACAGAATCCTGATAAGTCGTAGATATAGATAGATCTATATGTATGTTTGTGTAGAGGCAGGTGGAGATTTTGTTAAATACTTTCTAATTTATTTAAAGAAGTTTAAGAAGTGTACAGCAAATGACTGGTTTCATTATTTACTGGAAAATTCTACACAAGCAAAAATTTCAATAGTCTGAGGGCTTGGAAAATGGGGGTTCAATTTTGAACTTTTCAACAGTCTTCCTGTGTGACAGTGTGTAAGTTATGTTGACTCAGATCCATCCCACCTAAACAGGGTACCTAACTGGGGTCCCAGCTGCCTTAGGCTGTATAGCCAATGATGTGGATAGGTACACACATCCAGCAAAATTTCTCTGCACTCCAGAAATGCCTCACACTCATACAAGAATGACTAGGTTTCTAATGTCACCTTCTAACTGAGCCTAAGTTAAGTGCTTTAAATAGGAGTGAGATGCTGTTAGTCCTCCATAACATTGTTCCTTGTTTATGAAATTAGATTAATGTCTGTCTTTCCCCTTTTATTTCATTTTTACTGCAAGCGCCCAAGGCTTCTCTAATTATTTGTGCATATCTCGTTCAGTCATATATAATTGTATAGAAAGAGAACATTATAATAATAACAGCTTTTGCAAGTGTAAATAAGGACAACATACGTGCAAAGGAAAGTTCAAGACCAAAAATACCAGTTTATTCTGTGTTCTTGCTGATGGACCACCTGTCTTCATATCCTGTACAGCCAGGGTTTAAAAGTCCCAAAACATACAGTCCTTCTACCAGCTCAGAGCTGTCTCACCCCAAGGAATTTTTCCCATATTTTCACGCTGCTTTTCAATTTTCCTCTTTTCACAGGATTTAAAATTCACAAATGAGCATGTCTCCTTTCTTTTGCCTAGTTAGCTGTGTGTGTGCACTTTTTTCTCTTTCTCTGTCTGAATGCATTTCCACTTTTTCTTATGAATCTGTGTATCTTAATGTTGTAGTAATTTTTGTTGCTTTTTATAAATCCTTTCTTATTTCGTTCTGTTTATGATAGTAGATTGACCAGAAACACCATATTCTATATCCAGTATCAGTCATAGAAAGGCTTCCTGCTCTTGTCATGATGTTTCTCCTTATGCAGCCCTAAATTTTACAAACTTTTTTTGCTACAAAAACATTTCTGCATTTCCATATTATTGATTTTCAGATTTTTTTAGGTTGAAAATGTTAGATAATGAAATCAGATTCAGTGAGTCACTGGGAAAGCTCATGAAATTCTTTGCAACTTAATAAATAGTTCTTTATCATTGCATGTAATAAATGACCTTTTAATCCGCATTACAGACCATAATGTTTCTACCCAGAACAACTAGGGTTGTTCTTGAATGCTCAAAATAAGATTTTTCATGGCAAAAATTTAATATTTTATTAATATCAAAATATGTCTATCACACTCCTTTGCAAACTCATCTTTTATCTGAAGTGCAACTAAACCTAAATACTAATACTAAAAAAAGAAAATCAAGCTCATCTAACAGGGTCTGTTATATTAGTGGTTGTTGATTTTTCATTGTTTATRTATGGCTCATATTTTAGTTATGGCTTTATTCTATAATCTTGCATGCTCTTAAGCATACTAGTCTCTTAAATGAGAGCTTAAAGCATTGGTGTAGCTTTGACCTCACAGCATTTATGAACAGTGTTAAGTGTGCACAGGATCTTGGTTTAAAACTCTTCCTTATGCTCTTTTTAATGTAACAAGTGCGTTTTACTCATAAGAGAGAGATGAAAAATTTTGTTGGAAATACATGAATAAACATTACACACTTGAGTGAGAGGCTGTAGTGCTTGCTTGGACTACTTAAATGAAGAAAATTCTTATTGAGAACAGCAGCAATTGTGTGATTTATGAATGGATGTGGACTTCAGAATCTATTCTCTAACTGAAAATACTAGTATCAGTGGTAGGATGCACAGACCTTTTTCCCCTTAGGTACTGAAACATCAAATAAGTTCTGCTCCATGTTTTGATTTACCATTAAAGTTAAGTGTTAGATTTTAGGCAAATAAAAATGATTAAAATATGACAGCTGGCAAATTATGCTAACACTGGGTAACAAATCATTCCTGACAGTTCAATAGTACACTTCTTATAGCACAGCTATTAATATTATAAACAGTGAAGTGCAAAAATTGTAGTACTTGACTAATATAGCCGGTTAATGTGGAAAAAATGTAGTACTTTTTTTCCTTAGGATTGAATAAAATTGGAGATGAATAGCTACAAACATACAAATACTTTTAAGAAACATTAGTGTAGTCATTCAAAATTATGAAAACAGGGAAATTTTAAATCTAGGGTAACATTTGACATATTCTTCATGTTGTTAATGCAGCTAATGTTCCCATGTATTGGTGGAGATTTCAAAGTATTTAATGAGTATGTAAGTATTTATGTGATAAAATAAGTATTTATTTAAGTGTAAGTGTTTTTAAGTATGTAAGTATTTAGGTGATGCTTGATATTAATTTCATCAAGGCCTATGTGATCTACTGTGAAACCATGGTACCTTGGAATATTTGAAATAAATAGTAGTTATCCATTTGACTAAAATAGTTCTTGGAAGATTGCACACCTCATTCTTATCCCAGAGCACTTTGTGGAGCTAGGTTCTTATTGAGTAAAACAGTGAATCACATAGTATTTTAGACTCATCTCATGTAATTTGTCTAATAATAGCATGGTACTAAACTCCTGTTTAAATGCATGTTCAGAGGACTTCAAACCAGGGATTTCATGCTCAGTTGGGTAAATACTTAACAGGAAGATTGTGAAAATTTAAAGACAATGTGACTACATTTGCTATGTTTATGGCTCAAATTCAGATGCTGAAGAAAACTGCCTCTCCCCAGCAGTGGTCAGAGTACAGTAGAGACTCCCTGCTAGTGGAGAAAACAGGACATTTTCCTTTCCTCTGGAAAACCCATAAACTCTCCCAGCACTGTCTCCCCAGGACTGTGCCTTCTCCTGCTTAGTCCACTGTTGTCTTTACCTGTTTCAAGCCCTATTCTCAGCACTGTGTAAGGCAAATACCAATATTTCAATGATTTTTTGAAGGTTTTGTGTATACATAAAGCATTCAAGCCAAAATTTTGTGATATCAGTTCAGCACAAAATCTGTATTGCATTATAATGTAATGCACCTATGTAACTTACTGCCAAAACTCAAAAGGATTCACGTAAGAGCGTGATAATTATTTGAGCAAATCAGTTTCTCAAGACAGAAGGCTTCACAGGCCTCCTCCTTAGGCAGTGGTGTTGCTACAACCTGAGTATTGTTGACACACTGATCTCTGCTACATCCAGTTTGGTATCAAGTGATGACCAGAAATACCTGTTGACAGTAGTGATGTACTAGAGAAAGCAAAGACATGTGCAAAGGTAGATGGTTGAGCAATCCTTTGAATAAACACAAATCAGTGCTGGAATCCCAAATTGCATCTATAGGAGTTTCATCCTCTAGCTAGCAAAAGACTGGAGAAAAGAGAGAGAAAAATTCTGCTTTCTAACTTTCCCTCTCATTTCTTCCTGGGCTGTTAAGCTGAACTTCAGCTGAGTGTTAAATTCAGCAGAGCCAACTCTGTCCCAATTTGGTGAAGGATAAATGAAGTACTGTACGTGCATCTACCCTATCCCTTAAAATATGAGGGAAATCTTCAGATGAATATTGAAATGTGAAAATATATGAGAYAGAATCACACAATGTCTCTGCATCATAGTGAAGGCTGATTAATGTAATATTAAGTCATATGCTTTTCAAGAAGTCCTCAGGCAGAAATTTCACAATTCATATTCATATTATTTTTAATTTTAAATGTTGTCTTGTTTTATTCAGCATGTTGCAGTGGAATAATTATTTCTGTAGTATACACGTTGCTATGCGTGATTTGAGTTTCTAAAAATAAACTATGGCTTTACTGATACATTTTTTGACTGATACATTTTTTGACTTCGTCATAGATAATTTATGGAATAATTTTACACTTCTGCAACACCCAACTCACAATTCACATTCCAATACATGAAGTGTCATTTGCAATTTGCAATGGAATCTTAATGAAATTCTTTGGATCTTACCTTCTAAATGTTTCATTTTATGCTTGGCCAAAATAGTGAAAGTGTGTTCATATACATTTATACATTGTAAATGGAAATAAAGCTATGATCTGGCTCATCTTTCTAATCTATTTATCCTCCCAACTCCCCCAGTGTTATGAAGAATAATATCATCTGTGTCACATGAGTAGAGAAGTAAGAATCAGGAAGCTAAACTGACTTTTTCAAGGTCACAGAATGAGCGTGTGGGAAGCAGGGAACTGAATCCGCATTTTCTAGGCTTGCAGCCTCACCCCTGCACAGGCCTCCTTCCTCACTGGTTCACTCTCCCTCTCCCACTAGTTTAAATGCCCATTAATTATGACATAAATTCATGTAGAAGTTTACTTAACTTCAGTATAAGTAACCTGCAGAATCTCTCTTGGGAGCAGTCACCAAGAAGAATGTTGAGGTCAGTCCCGGTAACAGTTGAGCATATGCTRTCTTGATAATGCAGCCAAAACAGATATTGGATTCTTCAGATAAACCAAAAGAGGTGTTTCAATTAATAGTAGATTATTCTGTTTCATTATTATTTCTCTTTCTGTTAGCTACTCTCTTTGAAGAATGCTAATAAATTTGAGGGGCAGCAGATATATTCCCCTAAATGATTAAAGGACTGGAAACATGCCTTAAAGTGGTATGTTTCCAGAAAACGAGCTAAATGACCTGCTGTTTTTTTTTCCTTAAAAAGGCAAAGATCAAGGGTTAAACTTATCATAGTCTGCTGCTATCTGTCTGGAGAAGGAATTATGAAATAAGACCATCCGTGTAGCCAATGTGTAATTAAGCAAAATAGCTGAAAGTGGAAGTTAAGCGTTTTAAGGTTTGCAGTTAATCTTTACAACAATTTTCAAAGGGATCTGGTAGGTTCTTCATCTCTGGAAATTTAAACGTACCAGATTTCAGTGATACTTTTGATAAACAAATTTTCAGATTTCAGATTTAGTGGATTGGATTTTTTTCAATATAATTACAAAAGAATGTAATTTTTTTTTCACTATACTTTAGGATACAAAAAATAGTTAATAAAAAAGTGAACATGTTTTACAGCTCTCTTACCATCTGTGGCTACAAGCACAAGTTTCCCATTGGTTCAATTCCAACAGTATCTCCAACAGACTGGACTGATTTTTTTCGTGGAGTCGTCATGACTTCATCTCTTAAGAAAGCACAGGGAGCTGTTGCTAATGCCAACCATGCCAGCCTTCTGACATTGCAGTGATCACCTTATAGCTCTCACTTGCCTTGTAACTCTCATTTAAACAGCCCAGACACTCCTCTTCTTCTTGATTTTGGGTACATTGGTGTGATGGGGTGCATCTTACTTAGGCTTCAGCAATTTAGGTCCCTCACTCTGTTTGAGTAATATCTTCCCAGTTGAGTACAGCTGAGAAGCACGTTATTCAATAAATTATTCAAAAAAAATACTATGAAATCTGTTTTCATGTTGGCCTGATTAAGCTTACATTTGTTGACCTTCATGTCTTACTTCAAAGCTTAAGCAGGTTTTAGCTTCAAGTTAGGGAGTCCTTCACTGTAAAAAGCTGTTGAATTTACAAGATGACTCCTCCAGGGCCTGATTTCTGTCAATTAGTTATCTGCAATATGATGATTTATGAATACCTGATATTGTGTTGCTGTATGGATATGTTTAGTAAATGGCATGTGAAAATAGTGCAGCTTCCTTGAGATCAAACAGAGATAGAGAAAGTAATACTGGCTTCAAGATTTGTACTCTGCATATGTATGTTCCAATTCATACCCTTGCTCCCAGAAAGCTAGGGAAAAGATTAAATATGGATTTTTAATGGGTGCATATTTACAGTCAAAAAGACCTCTCTCTATATAATACATAAATCTACAAATACAGTATGAAGGAAGATGTAGAACTCTATATTTGAAGAAAGAAGTCTTTCATATATTTTGTATGCCTAAACTGCATGTATTTTTATTGTAATTCCTTTTTATCCCCTCGGTTCTGAACACGTAAGCACTCTGTGGTGGTTTGTTTTTTTAAATTTATAGTGACAACTTTCGATAAATTATCTGAAGAAGACCATAAAATTGGAACCTTTGGATTGCTGTGTGAATGGATCAATGTTCTATTTTCCAGTGTTATGATAATGAGTTAATTTTGGAGATATATTGAGTGATTTGGGCTTAATTCTGTCATTAAAATTTACCTCATGTCTGGACAGTAGTGCAGTTTGCTACAGTGTTTAAGATAAAAAGTATGGAATTGTAAATGAGATTTCTTTGAGTGGAATTTAGCTCACCTACTTATGTTTAAAGATTAGGCATCTATTCTGAGCTAGTCTTCTAGGCTTTAATCAGCTGAAAGAAATCAGTGCTTCCATTCATAATGGCTTTCTGGCGATAAGGTCTGCCTGAGGCCCTGCCGCTCTGTCACGCATTCCTACGCACTGTATGAAGAAGGCTTAATCAAGATGTGTTCCCCAGAGAGTCACTGAGGCTTGCTGTTAGCCTAATTTCCAAAATTTCATCTTGCTGCTACTACCCACTTCAGCTAGCAGCTCCTCTTCTTGCTCACCCTTGAGATCTATGAGAGGAAATAAAAGTTATCTCTAGATGATTTCAGTAAAGAAAATAATAAAACTATAATGAAATGCTCAGCTACTGTTACTGTAGATCTCTAAGGAACAACAGTGCTTCCTTTCTGCCTATGCGAGTGAGCTGCAGGAGAGTTAGAGAAGTAGCTCTCTGGGGTTACTGGCGTCACATCTGCTCCTTCTAATGTCTCTAACCCCAAACCACTGAGGGTTTCCTCTAAAAAACAAAAAGTTAAAGCACGCAATTCACTTCAGAAAGCTTCTCCTCTGCATCTGAACAGCAGAAGAGAAATCCATGTCTCCTTTCTACTCAAGAACAAATCAAGGAAGATTAAAAACAATTCCAGCAGTATAGAACATAAAAGCATTTCCTTGTGGCAATTCTATATTTGTGATCTTTTTTTTTTTCTTTTTTTTCCCCAAAGCAGTTTGGCACAGAAATTCGACATTAGGTACAACAATTTTCAGCAGGTAAAAAGAAAGTGTGCTCTAATTGTTGGCACTCATGTCTATTTTTGCATTGCACGACAAGGAAATATGTCTGAAACTTGTGGAACAGTTTGTCATGAGCTTTCACACCCAAACTGTTACTAAATCATTTTGCACAGTGTTCATGTTCTTAAATTGTCTCTTTTCACAATGTTTCAAGGTGCCATTTCCTTTTTCTTTCCTTTTTTGCAAGAACAGCTTGCAGTATACCTTCATACATACTCATTGAAGACAAAGCTAGGCAAAGCAATCACCCATAAATATCCTGTATTACAAAATCAGGAGTAGCACATGAAGATATATACCATGTTCACAGGAAAGGGCTATGGATATATATCCTTGTATATAACACTGTGATAATGGCAAGTCAGAGAATCAAGATGAGGGTCCCAACAAGTTCAATCATAAGATGATAATAGCTGTTACATCCTACCACCGGCCTAAGTTAAAAAAAATGCTACTTTCACACAGCGTAGCCAAACAGGGAAATAATGCTTCAAAGTCATCCCTGAATAGCTTTGAGATGTACGTGGTCCTGTCCTACCACTGTGCAGCCAGCACCAAATGTCTGAAGCTAATGATGCAGGTCACCGAAGTATTAGTAGGGGTGTAACAAGTCTTGCTGTTGCTGTCATTATGAACTTTTCCTCCTCCTGTCCTGACCGTTCTTTGAGTATTGTGGGCTGCTGAACAAAGAGCCATGTATCATCTCAAATACCAAGTCAGGGCAGTTGTGGCGGTAGAAAAAATTTTCAGTCTGAGACATAACAGTTTGTTTTTCAATCACACAGCAGAAAGCCAGCTTATTTCCCAGCAAAACTTAGAGTATATCCAGGCATCCTCAGTTCCTTTTCCTGTATATGATGGTAACAAAGGTCATACAATAAAAAGCACTAGATTTCCAAATTCAACACAGCCAAAGTAGGAAATCGGAGGAATTGTGTACTGACATATGTACTTGAACCCTGCATGACTCATTTTTATCTTATTACTTTAGGAAGCCAAGTTGAAAATGAATTAAAATGTATGTTGTGGTTTACATGGCACTGTAGTGTCCTCACTTGAATACTGGAGCTTGGGTGATTTTCACTTTTAAAAGGAAAGTAAGGCCAATAGAAAGTAATGTCTGGCACCCTTTACTGATAACCACTGATAACTGTGTCTTGCCTTATAAACATTCATAGTCCTCCTGCTCTATGAACCAAATACCCCATACAGAGGACAGATTGGTTCATTAACCCTATGTTGTATTACCTTATCATTTCCAAATGACCTAGGTTTCCAATTACTAAGGCAATACTAGGATCATGGAAGCCATAAAGACGTCTTTTTTTCACATAAGCTCACAGGGAAAGGAAAAAGGTGGGATATCTGAGAGAAGAAAGTACATTTCTTCTGATATCATGATTGTTGTGTATTACTCTGTCCTGGCATGGTTTGGCAAATGACTAAAACTAGCTAAATAAACTACATGGAATTGCCCCATGTTTAGCTTTACATATACATTTAAATATTTGGTGAATGAGGTCTTAAACTCTGTTTTTTTGATTCTAGCCTAGAAGTTGTAGAAATATTTACTTTCTTCCACTCCTTATTTCTTTTTATTATTTGCATGAAATGTGCGTATGAAAAAGGATTACATCATATGGAGTTTTATCATTGGCTTCAAGGGAAGCCAGAATTTTAGCTAATCTTTTGAAGAAAACGTACCACTCACTACTTTTCTTTGCTAGTTTTTTGCCCAAAGCATCATATGGCAACATAGTGGCTTTGACTTCTGCCGGATACTCCTTCATCATTCGAGGCATGAATCTGCAATGATTCTAGATCATACAGTATGATTTTGTCCTCACATTCAGTTTTGCATCTGGCCTCCAACATTAACTGTGAAATATATTTATTATTAACTAGGCATGAATTTTAGATAACTGTGTTAAATATCCCCATGCGTAAAGTCTGGATTTCTTTACATTTTTGCAGCCAGGCCTGGCTGTTCATTTTCATTTATTTAATGTAAAAACATTAAATTTTGTTTCTCATGCCTGCTTCTCACCCACAGGAGAAGAGGATATGATTATCTCTCACTTTATATACATATATGTATATGTGTAGGTACATGTACATGCACATGTACATCTACATGTATATGGATATGGATGGCTGATTAAGAAGTAAAAACTACTAAGTGTGTTACTTACTTATTGTATTATTTATTATGAATATTGTGAATATATTTTATCATAATTCTTAAATGTTGACATATTTTCTTTCACCATGGGGTCTGGATTAGTGTTCATTGCAAATTACCTTTTTTTTCTCTTCGCAGCATAAGTACTTTAAAACCCATCTATAATGCAGGTATATCTCTCTCCCTCCTAGCAGTATTTCTCTAGAGAGTACATGGAAATTTGGTGACAGTTTTAGGGGCAGAGCTGCCTAGCCCACAGGGGATCCATGAGACTAAAGGTATGTCTCTGTGGCAGTCTGCTGACAGATGCCAGCTTGTTCCATCTGCACTCGCAGCCAGACAAGAGCCACGCGGCTGTGGTTTGCAGTGCAGCAAGCCCTGCCGAGAGCCGTGGGGCATTCAGGCAGGTACGGCTTCACGTTAATGTGGCCATATGGCTTCTGGTCAGCGCAGAGCATCGCAGAACAAGCCTATATCCCTTTGGAAGAAGTCTGCATCTGCCAGCAAATGAGTCTCTAGACACTTTCCAGTGAGTGGAGCAAGCTACTATGTGCATGGGCAGGGGGTAGGAGGGAAAGGGCTGAGCTCCATGAGGCTAAATGTGGCACCAGTGGGGAATGACAAATCAGTGGTGGAAAAGAGGATGGGCAGTACAGAAATGCCAACTCTGAAAGCTTTGCTATTTAGAAGTGTTACTTCCAACAGTGTTTTAGCCTATGAAATCCAGTGGCTAAACAAAATTCTTTCTAAAAGCGCTCCAGCAATAAGAATGCTTCCAGATTTAAAGTCTGACTCTGTGTCAAGTTTTTTTCCCCAAAAAATAAGGGGAAAAAAACCTATTTAAATAAATCCTAATGGATTTTGTGGAAATGTCTGTTAAAGATCGTTGCAGAAAGTCCTCACTCAGATGGATTAAGTATTGTGCTGCATGAGCTTATACAGCATTGTACCAAAATAGGCATAATTCATAGAATCATAGAATCAGTAAGGTTGGAAGGGACCTCTAGAGATCATCTAGTCCAACCCTCCTGCTCAGCAGGGTCACCTACAGCATGTTAGACAAGGTTGCATCCAGGCAGGCCTTGAAGATCTCCAGAGAAGGAGACTCCACAACCTTTCTGGGCAACCTGGTCCAGTGCTCTGTCACTCTCACAGGGAAGAAATCCCCCCTCACGCTCAGGTGGAACTTCCTGTACTTCAATTTCTGCCCATTGCCTCTTGTCCTGTCACATGGGGCAACTGAAAAGAGTTTGTCCCCGTCCCCCAACACCCTCCCTTAAGATACTTACACACATTGATAAGATCCCCCCTCAGTCTTCTCTTCCCCAGGCTGAAGAGGCCCAACTCTCGCAGCCGTTCCTCAGAGGGCAGGTGCTCCAGCCCTCTGATCATCCTCGTAGCCCTGTCCTGCACTCTCTGCAGTAGTTCCAATGTCTCTCTTTTACTGGGGAGTTCAAAACTGGACACAGTACTCGAGATGAGGCCTCAGCAGGGCTGAGTAGAGCGGCAGGATCACCTCCCTCGACCTGCTGGCAACACTCTTCCCAATGCACCCCAGGAGACCATTGGCCTTCTTGGCCACAAGGGCACATTGCTGGCTCATGGTCAACTTGTCATCYACCAGCACTCCCAGTTCCTTCTCTGCAGAGCTGAAAAAGTTGAACAGGATGGGACCCAGTAATTGGAGCACACAAGTTTGAGAATTATTTTTACAAGTGAGATTATATAAAAACAGTAAATTAACATAATTGTCAGAGGAACAACAGTAAAGGAACAATAGCCAAACAGCACTTCTGCCATCCTTGCTCACACTAAGTAGTACTTGTCTTGGTGACAGCCCAGTCAAAGCCAGATATCTTCAGCATGAATAAGCCTAGCAGGACTAACCCTGTTAGGAATTTGGGAGTGACACTAACTATGATGAGATTTTCTTGAGTGTTTGGGCATGCATGGTGTTTGTTACATTTTGTAATTTGTGGTAGTTCATAACTATGGAAGTTGCTAGTTAACAATGACAGACATGCAGATGTACACCGAATGTTTTAAGGCTGATGGCTCTGTTTTTTGGGTCAGTCACTAGATGTTAGGGTTATAAATGGTTATGACTAGAGACTGGAGGCATTTAAAAATAGTTCTAATTAAAATTACAAAAAGAATGACAAAAATATGATTATTATTGATAGTATCTATTATTAGCAGTTGATCTACACTAGTGGATCTTGAAGAGAGTTACAGATGTTGTCCGCTAGTGGGAAATCTGAGTTGCTCCACGTAACCCAGTGGATCAGTGGTGAAGCTGAAAAGAGAATGCAGGTCTTTTTATTTACCGCTCAGTGCTGTATTTACTTGCTAAACACTAGAATAGAAACACCCTATGAGAAAAAATGTGTAAATGACAATTAGCATTATTCACAGTTAAATAGTGCTGAAATTGCTTTTGATAACCACCTCCTACTTTTATAGAAGAACTTAATGATTAATAATAGTAAAAGCACTCATCTCATCTCAGTCACTTATAGGCTGCAGATGTAAGGGTAACTGATAAGCTGATTGAGCAACCAACCACAACAACAAAGGAAACCTCAACAATAACCCAACATTTCTAATAGCTTCAAATCAATTATGTTACCACTAGATTGTCTGCAAACTGCAGAACATTATGGAAAATCCAGATTACTCATCTTAGTTTTATTTTTTAGCTTTTAAAAGCTGCATATGGGTGATAAGTGGCACATATGAAAGCTGTATATAAGCTGTATATTGTGGCATTTTTACACAATTTTTAATCACAGATGTTCCACTTTCTCAAATCTGACCATTTTCAAATATGACCTGTTCAGCCTGTCTCAAAGTTACCAAAACTAACAATATTTTAAACATTAGTTTTAAGTTTTAAGATTCTTCATTACATATTGAAACCCTGCAGTACTTGGTGTTAGAAGTAACACTACAAGTTGATAGCCTAGCATTTCCATGCCCTAAATTATCTGTCTTTCTGTAATTTATGTTGTTCTAATGAGGTCAGACTAGCTAGGTGAGGCTGGAACTGAAATCAATATGACCCAGTGATCCTTTTGCTATTTTTCTTTTAAGGGCTAGATCAAAAGACAGTGGATATACTTTCTTTTGTTTAAGAAGATCAGGCACTTAAGTTCTGCTGTGACTAGATGGATGACTGAGGTTGTAATAAAAAGAGCATTTTACAGAAACTAAAGCATAACTACAGAAAAAAGTCAACACACAATGGAATCGAAGATTCCGTATGCTGTTCAGCCAAGAAAGTAGGAACAGCTCATTCTGAGATTTTCAGACTTACGGAACTCCAATAATTGAAGAAAAGTCTAGTATATCCCAGATATTAATCTTGAAATGAAGTAATCTTAAATGTAGCTTTACAAAAGATTTGGAGTGCAGTTTAATTTTGAAATGACATTTGCAAAGTTTTTTTTATCAGCAAAATAGGAATGTGCTTCTGTGAACTCAGAGCCCACCTAAGTTCAAACCGTATCTGTATAAACCAGCACAGAAAGCAGAGCTGAATCGCTTGTACATAAACTGAGAAGTCATGAATGCAGATAATTGCAAATATATTTGCATATGAAGTAGTTCTGCTTTGTTTTGCTCTATCAAGAGTTGAAAAGGTTTACAAATGCATCCAGGTGGTATTTAGATTAAAAATTATCTGCCATGAAGTTGACCAACTTACATCTGGCCTTTAGTCTTACCTGGGGAATGAGTGCAGACTAGATTATATAGATTTTTTTCTTCCCTCCAGTTAAGTGGCTTCATGGGAAGCAGGAACAGAGGATTGGCTTGTCTTGAAGAGATTTGGAAAGCTTTGCCTAAAGGGCAGCTGCTGCAGGCAGGTTGCAGGTATCAGAAGGAGGGCGGCACATTGACCCTGCTCTCTTCCAAACTTTCCTCCAGTGATCTGCAGCTTACCAGCTGCAGTGCTGGTGGCACTGACAGTGCTAAGCTCTGATAAAGCTCTTATGAATTCCTGCTAAAGAACAAGTCAGCCAGGTGTCCTCTGCTACCCTCAGCTCTCCCTCGGCTAATGCAGCTCTCAGTCACACACCAGAGGATGCTTCCTTCCAGCCTGCTCTTTGCCCTGACAGAATGAGCTCTCATCCCTCTGCCGAATCCATGCAGATATTCCCTACATATTGATCGTTGTCTAGAGTTTACGAACAGGATGACAATGCAATGGTAAATAGGGTGACCATATCCCTGATGTTATCTTCACAAGATCTACTGCCTTTGAGTGAAAATTTTTTTGAGGGATCAAAATTTTGGCAAGCAAAAGAACTTCAGGTGCAGTACTTTTTATTCATTCAGCTCCTGAATTCTCCCTAGTGTGTACATTTTGTCTAAGGAATTCAATACTAAGAGCTATAATTAAATTAGCTTTAAAGTCAAGGCTGGACAACTGCTTTGGAGTTGCTGAGAAGAATCCACACGGAGTATGKTATAAGCAGGAAACCCTATCATCCCTGTGCATGATGCAGTGATGTGCAGAGCCCTCACAGAGTTTAAGAAATAGCTGAATTTGCTGACAGACATTCCTCCTCAACTTGTTAAAAAAGCCAGTGGGACATAACTTGTTGATTTGCTTAGAGGTTTCAGAGATTCAGGTCACGATGATTACAGACAGGAATCCTGCAAAAGAGCCAGAGGAAGGTATTCTTTAGTATTGATTCCACTGTGTGCTGATAGCAAAGAGCGCTTTTGGACTATGTATGACCAAGCTAAAAGAGGCCTTGGTTGCTTTTTTACTAATTTGTTCTGTTGAACACTGAATCAATTTGAAAACAAGGAAAACCTGAAGTTTTGCCCATAATGCATCTATGACTTCCTTGTCTGCAGAGAATGACCTTGGTGTCAGTGGAAGATCTTGTTAATATCTGGAAAGTTCACAATTCTGAGAGTTTTCTTTCACTTTGACTTCTTCATTCTCTTCCTTCACTCTATGTAAAAGTAACAGTGAGTGCTTCAAGTGGTCAAGAGATCTGAAAAACTGTTCTATTAATCCAGAGCAAATTCAAGTTATCCAAACACTGATTTCTTCTAGGAGTTTATGGAGGAAAGAAGATAGCTTTTCTACTCAGTGGCTATAAACACAGAAATGCTGCTATTGTAATATTCACCATGGAACTCCCATGAAACAGATTTGCATTTGCTGCAGGAAATAGGCAAATAGACAGATCCCTTGACCCTCGAGCAAATGAGAACTGAAACGATCTTTGCCTACTACAGTCACTTACTTGAACAATCACCTCCGCTGAAGCAAATGAGCTGTACTTGGCTGTACCACCACAGATGCAACCCAAGGTCCTCTCTTGGAAAACTCTGTCTTCTGGCAGAGTTGATCAGGCTGGCCAAAAAGCTGGGTGACCTATGTTGGCGTCCAAAACACAAAAACTCCAACAAATGCTAAAGATAATAGAAATACTTTCAAAGCAAGACATGGCTTAAAACTTGGATAAGGGTATTTAAATTTTGTTGGGCACCTGATACCAGAAACTTCATTCAAAATTACATTTTATTTCTAATTTTTGATCAATCCACCTTACTCATTATTAGCATTTTCTTTACCACTAGTCCTTCTTATATAAGTATATACCTAATTAATACACATAAATGCTTGAAATTATTACCCATTTTTCAGGATTTTTTGTTTGATCTTTAGTGTTTTATTTCTTTCCCACCCTGTGCACACGCTTAACAGGTTTTTCTAGGCAGCCTAGGAGAGTTTTCATAGCTCACACATTCTTTTTATGCTTTCATCTTTTCTATTAATCTGGTTTATCTGTATTTCTGTTACATTAGCCTCATTATTTATGTTTCATAGGCTGAATACAATGCAGGTGCTCCAGCCCTCTGATCATCTTCGTAGCCCTACCCTGGACTCTCTCCAGTAGCTCCATGTCTCTCTTGTACTGGGGAGATGCCACACTGTGCACTGACTTTCATCAAATAAGTAATTCTCATGTAACTACATGTGAATTTTTACCAGGGTAACTTTACTTTTTGTGTCAACTTTGCTTTTATTGACACACATTTGCTCCCATACTTCTTTAATGCAACATTTGGGCTCAGAGTGGGTGCCATATCAGCACTGTGTCTTGGCTTTGCTTTGTCTGGTCATTTTGGAGGTACAAACTCAGCACCTCCAAAAAGGAGCCTGAAGAAATCATATCCTAGAAATTCTTCTAGAGAGCAGAGTCACGCTATGTGTATACGGTATCTGCATTTCTGTGATACTAGACTGATGTATGCCATAGTAAATGGAAATTTCCTGGCTAAAACCAAGTACTTCATAATGAGAAAACAGTTTGAATACTGTAGATATGRTATGTATATACTTACATGCTCTGATTTTACAATTAGGTGCTTCCATCTCATAGAGCACAGTTGAAATCACCTCAGTCTGAAGCTCTGCAAGACCAATTTCAAATGGAACAAAGTTTCATTCACTACTACTTTACTTACTGATTCTGAACTTATTGAAATGTCAGAAAAGCATAACTTTACATGTAGAATGCTTATCAGAAAAGAATCACTTTAGTTTTGCATATCGTTAATAAACTTGCATCCATTTTATTAGTTAAAGCACATGTTTGATTAGAGCTTCATTACACTAAGTAGCATAGTGTGTAAACTGATGAAGCCTCATAAAACAGATGGTTAAGACTCTGGACACAAGTAAAAGAACACGTTACACTTCATTTTAGAAGTGGCAGTTCTCGTGTACTGTATTTAGATGGCAAGGTACTGAATTCAAAGCAGTGAATAACATGGCAAATGCAGTGCAGTACAAATACACAGTTACGAATTACACTTCGTTTTAGTTAGGCATTCAGTTCATATCTTTACATACGTTGAACAGACCAAGCAAATAAAAAGATGGCATAGTGCTTTGTATACTGTACATGCAGTACTCAGTACAGAGTTTAGTTCCCGTGTATTTTTATAAGTGTATAAGCAGTTTGACAACCATAGTTTATTTATGTTGATGATTATGACTTGGATAGAAAATTTTAATTTTATTGCACAGTAGAAATAACTATTGGAATGGAGTATGGACCAGAGAAGTGATACAGGAGAGAGCAACAGATACATCTTCTATAGTGTCACATACACTCTACAGATCATGAACTGTTGGTAGACAATCATGGTTGGTATAATGACAATCTGTAGACCATGAAGTTAAATGCCAAATTAACAGTTTCAGCCTTTCCATTTATTCTTAGTCTAAATGTCAGTATAATATGCAGACTCTTTTTAAAAGTGAATTTATGCTGCTGTTCCAGATGCCCACTAATTTATGGTGAACAAGATGGCAAGATCACCATACCTCACACCCATGAGGCTTAGCTCATTAGCTTCATTATTTCTCCTGTAGCCAAACATAGTTCTTTCTGAACCAAAAGGAATATTCTTAGGGAGGAACATACAAACGAGTGCTCATGTCCATTGGCTCTCCAGAGAATGGTGGTGACACTAACAATAGCAAATATTTAATGGTTGAGCAGTATTTTCATGGCCCAGATCATCAAAGGTGGATACAAATGTGGTTTTATTTAGCTACAGCAATTTAAGCTAGGTGATAAATGTTATCACAGAGGTGAGCCTGAATACCCAGTGTCAATTATTTGGAGGCCATAACATGGAGGAAAGCAACAGCAGCAGCTACAAATTTGAGTGCAGAACTTAGTTTTGCAAAACACTGTATCACACTTTATGCAGTTCTTCCCCTGTAATTCAACCCAACAACAACTGCAGTCCAGAGTCCAGTTTATATTCTCATAAGCATTGGGTGCATCACTTCTACATATGACATTTGTGGTAGTGGCACCTGTCCTCTAGGCCATGGATCGATAGCACAGTTCATTCTATGCCACTTATTAAGTGTGCATTCAATGGTCACAGCCTTTGGCCTGATCTGATCTTGAATGAAATATTGAGAATGTGAGAGATGCATAATAGGCTCCATCCACTATTACCAGATAATACATTTTCAGTTAGATTCATGTAGTGGCAATGTGGTATTTATATCTGAAATTGAGGGATTTTAAACGTCTATTGCTAACACTACTCAAAAGCGAAGAACCATGAACAACATGACAAGCTTTAGAGTCACATATGGTATTGACTCCCCTCAATATCATCAAATGTTACTGAAACTGTGAACTGAAACCATTAGTATCTTCTTAAGACAGGTGCATTTGCTTCTTTGGGAATCCAGATAAAAGAAGCAAGAGCATGAAAGGCAGCTGGATTTTTCTGAGTGTCATGAATCACAGTTACTGGAGACTGGAAGATGGAGGCTGTACCAAACACAGCCTTGCTAGAGACCTGGGTCTTGATAAAACAGCTTCAGAAATATGTTTGAGAGCTTTACTTGATATGGTAGTGGGGAGGGAGTAGCTGAGACGATGTCACCTTGTTTGTTTTCTACTACATTCAGGAAATGCTAATGGAACATTTTAGAGAATGGAAAAGGGGAAAAAGACAACTACCTTGGGAACCTCACTTTCATCTCCTAAAAAAGAATGCACAAAGATATAAACTTGGATTAACCCATTATTCATAATGAGACACATTGTTTTAAACCACTGATGTCAGGCAAATTCTTTGGCATTTACAATCAAGAACGGAGTTTGTCCAGTTGTGTTCAAGCTTTCAACATTCTCAGAAGCTATAGAGAAGATTTGATTGAAAGGATCAGTACATATTTCAATCAGAGCAGATTTTTTTTATCTATTTGCAAGTACTGCACTATATGCAGCCAGTATTAAGGCAGCTAAATAATACTAATAAATTTTTTGTATCCTTGATCTTTGAACATTCAGTTCAATTGACCAGCTTGCTTGAAAATGGGTTAACACTGCATTTTTTCTAATGTGCAGTGTATAATTGGTTTTTCTATAGTAGTAGTAAATCAGAGCCATAAAATAGAGTTCAAAATCCTTCCAAGTAAATGCATAGTGTTATTCTGACCCTAAGATCAGGATCTTTGACTCTAAGACCAGGATCAAAACTGGAAAAATTACATTTGTGGATAGTGTCTTCTCAGGCCTGACGTATAGGTGCCTAAACTCAAAAGATCAGAAAATAACTGCTACTACCACTAGTACTGAAAGGTCAACATATTTAATAACTACATAAATATCAAAGAAACCTTTTTTCCAAGAAATTTATGCTTTTATTTAGTACTGCTGCTCCCATGACTTTGGCAAAAACAAGGAAGATAGGGAGAAGAAATGGCAGCAGCTGTTTTTAGCTGGTTTATTTTTAATTAACAGGTTGGGACCTGCTTTGTCAAAGGATCTTGTCACCCTTGTCACTGTTTTGTACTACAGTTGGGCAACACAGCACCAGTTTTTATTATGAAAGTTTCAGGAGAATATCAATACTTACTGTAATCCCTGAGGGCCATGCAACAGATACTGTGTTATTTACATCTTTCCAGATAAGGAGTACTGACAGAGAGAGATGCTTGTCTAGTTACTTTCTCTTTTTGCTCCCTGCAAGCTGCAGGCAATGGTCATAGCTTAGGCCATGTCTCTTCTGTGAGATGGATGATTCACTAGCTCCCTTARGGCACTGGAAGGAGCCCTTTTGTTTCTCGTGCCCCCCGCATTGTTAGTAGTTTGAACATTTTACACTTGAAACATTACTTTGGGGAAAGAGTCTATATTTACAAGCCTGAAGAATTGCAAGTGTCCATCAACTTAGTATTTTCTACTATAAATACATTTATCTATGTTTCTGAAAAGTTAGAAACTGAGTGAGAGGGTAAATATAATATATACTTGGGTCAATACAATATTACTTTGTTGCTTAGGGAAATCATAAGTAAAGTGTGGAGCATTGAGCTAATCTGAGCACTTTCAAATTGGTTGCAAATTAGATGCTATCTGCCAATTAACTGTAAAAACTTAATGGTCTTAACCTGTTCTTGGCTYACTTGACTAGATGACAGCTATTCAAATCTTTCCAAGGCTAATTAGGAAAGTGTAATCATTGGCATCTCACTTTTTACTTTATCCCAATTGTCACATCTCACCTCTCTCATCTCCTTCAGGAGACTCCAGAGACTTGAAAATTTGACTTGCTCATTCTTCTTGTGTTAGAGAGAGTTGCCGAACACCTAATCTCCCATCTGTACTCATTTCTCCTTTGAGATCCACCTCCAAAATCTCTGGACTTTTCTTGGTCCAATTGCCATGTATGCCATAGATACAGAATCACAGAATCACCGAATGGCTGAGGCAGATGGGGACCTTTGGAGATTATCTGGTCTAACCCCCTGCTCAGGAAGGGTCATCTGAAGCATGTTGCCCAAGACCATGTCCAGATAGCTTTTGAATATCTCCAGAGATGGAGGATCTGGGGAACATGCTCCACTGCTCGGTAACCCTCACAGTAAATAAGTTATTCCTTATTTTCAGATAGAGTATATGGGTACTGTAATCCTGAAAAGGGTGGTGAATATAAGAGAGAAGTGGAGTACTATTCTGACACTTTAACTTAAAAATCCTGTGAACCATTATTAGTTAATTGGAAAGGTAAACATCTCCTTGTGATAGCATTGTGATGAAGAATAAATTATAAATTTCCAAGCATACTGGAAAATAAATACCTCATACGTTCCAGTGAGTCTCTCTGATTTTCCTTGGACAAACACTAACAAAGAAACCTAAACAAAGAAAGGTATCAGAATTAGATCTCCAAAGAGAAAGTCAAGAAAGGATGCTTTCCAGAGCTTAGTGGAAAGAAATAATAATTTAGACAAAACAATGGCTTTCTAGCAAATCTAAAAGATCCAGAGAACTGGAACCAAAGAATTTAAATAATCTCTCAGTGGCAAAAAAGTAATTGCTCCCTTCATTGTATCTATTTTTGTGTCCAACTTAGTTCTAACCCATTTAAGTAACTGCATCGTGCAAACCTTCACTGCAAAACCATTTTAATCCAAATGGTAACAGAATGGACTAGCATGAGATCATATCACCCACAACGTTACTCCTTTTATTTCTTTTTATATACTCCTCATGTCATTAATCTTAGTTTTAACCCACTGACAAATTGAAAGAATTCCTATCCTTTCTGTTGTGTTTATTTCCTGCTGAAGATAGCTTCAGAATCCTTCTTGGTCATCAATTGTCAAAAATTCAAACTACTTAACTCTTCTGAGGCAAGAGACTATAAATATGACTTAATTCTCCTTAATTCTCCTACTTACTGTACTTATGTTCCCACTAGTTTCATTGTTGGAAGAATGGGGATTGTTTGAGAATTTCTAGCCTGGCAATATAATTTGATAAGAATTAAATTTGAGAAACGGATTTGGTATTGTAACAGCTTTATGGACTTTTGTAATATGTTCTGCTTAACATTTACAAAAAGCTTCTTTTGTAATTTAGTGCATGTAGTTGTTTTCAGATGATAAAACCACAACAGAACCCTTTTATCACGGTAGGAAATTTCCCTCTCCCCTTAGATTTTGAGCAATAACAATTCTGTGGGGTAATAATTATTCCAGATGCACTGTACCATGTAAATTAATCTGTTGCTTTGGTAGTACTACTCCAAAAGCAATGCTGAATGGTGTACACTCAGAATGAGCAAATTAATTAGGCAAACTGTGAAATCAAATAAATCTCACAGCAGTGACCTCTGTGTCACTGAATAAAGAAAGATATTAAGCTGATGTGTAGTTGCTTTAGTTGAAGTAAAACCAGAACTTAAAAAGGGCAAAATGTTCTCATTATTCTGACTTAAAGTAGATATTCATAYTGGCAATATATTACTGGCAAACAAAAGTTCATATCTGATGTCTATTTAGCTTTTTGTTTGGGTCTTCTCAGAACAGACAATGAAGCAAATGCCACAAAACAGAACATTTTGTTGGAAATCTACATTAGAGATAAAAGTCAAAACCTACAGATTTCACACTGATATCGGTTTGTATTATTCAGCATCTCTGACGTACACCAAAGTTCTCTGGCTTTGTATAGTGCTTGGCATCTGCTGGAACTTGGAAATATGCTACAGCACTGATGCCGTTGTGTCGTCCTCCCTAAGGGTGAGAGATTSGAGAGGCTCGGAGGAGCGCTCAGGATTTTGGGTTACAATGATACTCCATTCTGTGACTTCCTTCTGTAAAAAGGAAGGTATTTTCTTTCAWACACACACAAAAAGCCTGATACTTGCAGCTTTTTTCATAGCAAAGAAAAGAAATTTTATAAGGACAGCAGAGTCAGGATTACCTAGCAGCAGATATTCTGTGGGTTGCAGATGTTATTGGTCATGGTGTTATCAATATATGCTGATGGGGCAGAAACTTAGTGATATGTTTGCAAGAAAATGGTTTTAGAGAGCTGAAAATGTTATGTGTTTCTATGCTGTCACCTGATATGGAAGCACTGCAAGAAAATTAAGTGTTTTATATCTAAAGGAAAAAAATAACGCACTCTTTACTGATTTTTTCCAGAAAAGGTCAGTGATATGTGGAAAAGTTCACTGGATTGTTCTATCCAGAATTTGATGTTAAACAATCAATAAGCATACAAGATTTATTGTGGTGAATGTATGAAGGGAAGTGGCTTTGACTGAATGATGAGTCAGTGACAGAAAGAGTTCTTTGCTGAGAAACCTGTCTCAGGAGAAAAGGACTTTGTGGGGCTCATTATCAATGGCCAGTGAACCAGCAATTTCCATCAGATGCAGTCAGGCTATAAACACAATGCTTTCAGTCTGCAGGGTCAACTTTTAGTTATTGGAGAGTTTGTCATTTCCCCTGTTGGTCAAATCCTTCCATATCCTAATGGTGACCAGAATCCTCCCTCCTCGGAGAGTTCCTACAATAGAAATTAAGTTGTTGGCAACTCTTTCTCCACCCACTATTTTTTGGTTATACCACAATGACATCCAAAGTCCTATCATCTCTACTGAAACGGTCTAGAATAACTAATAGGAACATGATTCTAGGTCTTCAGAGCAGTTTTTAGATATCTAACTCCTATTGATTTCAATGGAAAATATTGAGGAACCTAAAAGCTTTGGTAATCTAATCATGTTACAGTTTTCACTTTTAATCAGTACAGTGAGGAATAATGCTTCATTCAGCTATGGATGTGTTAATTCAGTGGGTTAAAATTGGTAAAAAAACCCTGCACTGTCATATGTATATAATGTATATAAAGTCATATGTATATAATGCTAATACTTACAAGAGAGATATGTACTGTATATAAACTGTAGCATTCCTGTCTAAAATACTTGCAGAGTTTATCCGTCTGATCAGTAACTGTGAGGAACTCCATTTCCCAAGGGTTGGTATCTCTAATGTTGATAGTGAATGCATTTGTCTGTGTCAGTTAGTTCTCTCTATCTACCATGCAAAATACATTAATAAATAAATGAAAAGGAGATTTCTCTGAGGTGAGACTCTGTATTTGGGTATCCAAATGCAAGCAGGGAAGTGATTCCTAATGTAAGTCTTGAAAAACAGAGCTGATTGATTGTACTTTTTATATATATTTTACCAAAGAGAGAATGATTTGGGGGCATGTTTATTTTACCACAGGTGATTAATAGTAACATAGTCTAAATGTGAAAAAATTGAGGTCTTTCAAAAATGAAAATATGTGCAGCTACTGATTACTACACTGCCCCACATAGAAGGCTAGCATTGGGTGTAATTCAGCATAGGATTTAGATGAAACATGAAGAAAAAGACCAATAGAGATCCCAGCAGGAGATCAGCACTTCATTCTCCATGTCCCATTAGGTTTGTAATATGGATACTTTAGGCACTGATGTTTTTTTCATTAAGGAACAATATTCCTTTTTAAAGTACCTATTGGTGATAATTTTCCTTTGGAGATTTAATTTGTACCACGCTTTCTCTAGAAAATGGCAAACTAACTTTCTTAGGAAGTTTTATTTAATCCTTTTGAAGACCTGCCTTTCTTCTGAATCTGTAACTTCACTGCTGACTTGGCTGTGCTCAGAGTAGGGTCAGTGTTAGTTTGAGGTTCAGATCCAGGACTACCTGGTCATTTAAATGTGGTCATTTAAAAGTCATTTCARTGATCTCCAGTGATCTCCTAGGAAGTACTGACACTCCCTACAGTTTTCCCAACAATGATTTGAAGATTAATTTTTTAATATTTATGAAGAATTTCAAAGATAAATACTTCTGTGTAAAGGAAGTACAATACCTTCAAGATCCCTGACAAGGCAAGTTTGCTGCGGGTTGCTATAGTTGATCACTTTCATTCAAATCATTTCTATAATATCTTGTTTTTAAATCTGCCAAAAAGACTCTATATTCAATGGATGAAATATTTGAGATTTTCCTTTCGGATATAGCTTATAGAAGGAAGCTACTACAGTCAGTAAATGGTATTTTGGTGTTTTCATGAAGTACTTTTGATCCAATTCTTCTTTTGACCAAAATGATATAAATCCATTGAACAGTACCCGATTTTCATCAGTGTTGGTAAAAGGAAACTATCCTTTTCAGTGGTGCACAGCGATAGGATAAGAGGCAATGGGCACAAACTGAAACATAGGAAGTTTTGTCTGAACATGAGGAAAAACTTCTTTACTGAGAGGGTGACTGAGGACTGGAGCAGGTTGCTGAGAGAGGTTGTGGTGTCTCCATCCTTTGAGATACTCAGAACCTGTCTGGACATGGTCCTGGGCAATATGCTCTAGGTGATCCTTCTTGAGCAGGAGAGTTGGACTACATGATCATTAAAGATCTCTTCCAACTTCAACCATTTTGTGATTCTGTGAAAACCAGGACTTTAAGAGCTCACCTGAAATGCAGATAGCAGGAGCAGAGTGGAATAAACTGGTTGGGAACTGGCATAAAAACTAATGACGTGTGAAAAAGACCCAGCTGAGTCTGAACCGAGGAAATAAAAAAAATCTGTGAAACAAAATTCTTCAAAATTTTAATTTATCAAATAATTGTTTTATTTGAATAATAGCAAAATTACATCCTTTAAAGCGATTAATGAAAACGTATCAAAATAATAGAATAAAATTTTAGACTTTCACAGTTTGTGAACTATGTAACATTGTACATCATACTAATGCATCATTTAAACCAATTTTAATATGAACCAATTGGAATAAATCAAAACAAAACATTTTTATTTTGTACTAATGAAATATTTTGACATTGCCAAGTGATTCAAGAAATAATATATTTTTACTTGCTTGAAAACCTTCTTTAATCTCTCTTCTACAACTGCTGCAAAGCTGCATATTTCAACCGAAACACAGTTCTTCAAAAACCAGCAGACCAATCGTAATTATTTGAATGTTTCCTATTCAAAACTAAAATATACTTCAAGTGCCACTTTCAGATTAGATAAATATACTGTTGTTTGCAGTTATGATAACCTTAAGATCCTGAAAATGCCTTACAAAATCTAATTACATGCTTTTATTTGCTGTTAGTAAAAACAGAAGAATAACAACCCAACTCATTTCATCCCTACTGTGATTTCCTCTGGGCTAATTAAAGTGTACTCGACTGATAGGTTAACTGTGCAGCTATAGGCAATCAAAATATTTAAAGGGGCAAGCATTACATTAGTGCTGTGGTCTCTGTAACGAGCTGTACTTGATCAGAAACAGGGCCTCTCTCTGCAGGGAAAGAATTTCACTCAGTGCAAGGTGTTCTGACAACGTGGTGCAGCACTGGTGGTGTCTGAGCATAGCCATCAATATCTTGGTAAGAGTCATGCTTTAGAAAAGGAACCAAGAAAATACTCATAGTCAAAGATCAAAATAGGTTTTACACACAAATATATAGTACCAGGAAATGTAGTAAGTATTTTGAAGGAGGTGGATGTGCCACTGAGATCAGAAGGAAGAGTGATTAAAAAAAAGTCATCTTCTTATTCGACAACTCCCACCTATATGCCTCGGTGCAAATGGCCAGATTTTCTTAAGTAATGGCTAGGCTAATGTTTTTGCACATCTGGCTAGTGCTTTGTGGTGCCTGATGAAAGAATGAGCTCTTAAGAAAAGCTGATTACAAGCAACTGCCATTGACTTTTTTGGCATTGACTTACATTTGTAAGTCGCATGAATGGACTCACCTATAAATTCACATGATATTTATCTTTCCTATTTCCAGATCTTCCAACTTGCTGATGAGTCTTTAAAGCCAAGACTCAGTCTATATTAAGATTTACAACTACTGAGGAACAGATATGCTAGAATAGAAATACTGAGTTTTCTGTCCTTCCCTATCATGTTGTACTATCGAGCTCTGAGGCAATAAATAACAGTGATTCATTCACACTATGTAAATCTCTCCATTAAAATACTCAGTAGGCTAAAGAGACTATCAGTGGTCTCCTGTGGTTTTTGTTTTCTTTAAATGTTAGTATTTAGCTCATTTTATTTTCTGCTTATCTGAAAACAGTAGCTTTCTCTCTTACCATTCCCGAGGTAGAAAGGGGTGTAAATTCTAATTTTTCAGACATTCAGCCCAAAGGAAATGCCTAAAGCTATGAACAGAAATTATTTTGTTTGCTTTTAAGATATGGATGCTAATTATGTCCTAACATTTATTGTGGTTTTTCTTATTCTTGAGAAGTGCATTCCTCCCCTTCATTGTGGATTTGTTCCACTACAATTTTACTTGAGATCTTTGTCTCCTCAAATAATACTGTTTAAAGTAAGAAGCAAAAACATAACATATGAGATTCCATAAGAAAACCTCTTTGTTGTTCTTCTCTTGCAGTTGCTTTCAATCCCATGGATTAATTTCTCATATATTTTTCTTCCAAATTTTTAAAATATATTTTATTTTCCTTTTTAGGTCAAATACAAACTCAAAAGACTTTAACAAAAATGTCCTTTCAAGCTAGGAATAGAAGTAAAATTGCTGGAAAAAGGAAAGAGTAATATCTATATAATAAAAAATATATATATTTTATATATATACACACATTTTTATATATAATGTATATAAATAAAAAATATATGTAAATTTTTATATGAATATATGTAAGTATGTATTATATATATAAAAATTTATAAATATTATGTGTGTGTGTGTGTGTGTATAGATATGCATATATATATATATAAAAAGCAATAAAGTGAAGCTTTGCTATCCTAATGAGATTTAAGTACCTCAAGAGATTGGATCCAACAGTTAAATGCTTAGCTTGAAACACTTCGATTTCATCCCTCTTTCAAAACACATTTGATAACTTTATTCAAGCATTAAGTGAAAATAATTCCTTTTGTCTTTATCAGCACCCCAATTATTGCCCAATATGGCAGTCAAGGTCTGGTTGTAACATTAATATTGATACTGCTGCAGAACAAAAACTACTAGGGTTTTTAGCAAAGTGAAATCTATACTAAAGGGCTCTTTTTCTTTTTATATTTGCAATTGTAGAGGGTTATGATTTCTTATGTTGAATATTAGCTTAGTCTATAAGAATTCATATCTATTGAAGTCAACAGATTATCTGTGGAGTAAAATGTTCTTTATTAAACATCAGTAGAAGGGTCAGAATTGGCCTCAAAGAGATGACCCCCCCTTTTTTTTAATAAATCTGTGCTTTGAATGACTCATAAAGAATTTCTAGTCATTTGCCTCATCCTTGAACTTTCTGTGTTTCATGTGTAGAAGAGAGACACATGCTACTAATAGGAAAAATTAGCAGGACAATCTCCTTTTTGTTTTTATTTCATGTTGATCGTGAGCGTACTGAATGTACAAGGTAACTTGCCACTTCCCAAGGTAATGAATCAATTGTATAGCAATGAAAAATACTATAAGATATATAGCAAAAGATGACTGGGAGAGAAAATCTGTCCTTGGGGTGTGTGTGTGTGTGTGTTCTGTGTCTTTGTCTCTCTCTCACTCTCTCTCTGTCTCCTTTAAACAAATGCTAGGAGCACAGTAAGAGTGCTGAAATAGAGTTACACGTTTTCAAGGACAAGTACAATATTATTAGAATAACAGACACATGGCTGACCTAGAAAACAGAACTAAGGATTTAACATACTAGAATACAGAACTTGCTAGAAGACTGGGCAAAATAAAAGAGAAGGAGAAGTGGTAACATGATAAGGGATTATACAGAATCTGCAATGAGAAATCATCATATTTTGGCAGAAAAAACAAAGCAATTTTGATAGAGTGTCAGGGTGACCATGTTACCTCTAGCTTTGTTTTTCTGTATTTCACTTTGCTGATTTAAATTGTGAATATGCTTTACAGCTCTTATTAGAATTGAGAAAAAAGAAAGTGTTAAGCTCTCCCTTAAACAGAGTAAAAAGGGTTACTGCAACCCTATTCTATGGTCAATCATTGATCTATGCAATACCATAAGATATAAGTAGTTCAGAATGACATCTAGAGTTTCACAGCCTAAGATTTCCCTATAGCCTAACCTCTTTCCATCATTAGTCCATCTGTCCAGAGATATAGGAAGTTTCTAGGAGGCAATTAAAAAAGCTTTCCCTGTTAGGTATTTCCCTTTCCACGGAAAGAGCATCAGGTGGATAATTAGGCCAAATATATAGTTCTTCTGCATGGCAAACCCACAGAGACAGTCATGTTCCAAACGAATACAAAACTATATAAAGTTGCAAATCTCGTGTTTTATGTTCTACTCATCTATTTAACTAACCACTGTCATTACCACACTTGTGCAGTCATTAGCAGCTTTTGCTGTAAGGAAGAAAGTAGTTAGCCAGAAGCATTATGACCCAGTGGTCCTTTTAGCTGTGCCCCTCTGCAGAAGAAATATTTTTATAAAGAAAAACTGATTTTGAATCACTGTACCGGATTTAGCAACACAGAAGCCACATGAATTTAAACATATATTATAAAAACCACCCCCTGAAATAAGCTATCATATTCAAGAAAATAAAATCTGGAACAACTGGAAGTGTCTAGAGTAACTCTGGTTTCATAGGGGCTGTGATATGCCAGAAGAATAAGGTCTAAACATAGAACTAGCAAAACTGTATCTATCTGCAAACAGATCAGACACCCAGGGCCTTGAAAGGCTTTGAGGACAATAATTCTGTAGACCTTAAACACTAGAAGAGCCCATTTCAAATAAAATTTAAAATGGCCGAAGAAAACCCTTRCAGGTGAGAATTACAGCTTGGATAGCAGACTTTGTGGAATTGCACTGATCTGCTCATCTATTCTGCTGCCCCTGCAGGTAAGAAGGAATAGTACACAAGCTATACTGCAAAGTTATCACAAGGAGCAATGCAGAACTATCTTGCACAGAAGGTCCATATCTTGCATAGAAAAGATTCTTTCAGTTTTATGTAGAAAGGACTTTACTCAGCTTTCGGTACTGTTTTGCTCTTGTAGACYTCTATTATTCTTTCACAATGTAGATAAGGAACTGCCTTTCAGAAATTCATGTGAATTTACACCAAAGTAAATGAGAGCAGATTTGCTCCCACTAAGGTAGTAAAAGACTGACCAAGGCCTCATCTAGAGTCAATGCATTTTTTTTACCAGAACATGGGAGAATGGGCTAGTGAGATCAAAATTAGGCCTACTGCACTTTTTTTAGTTGAAAAATTACATTTATCATCTTTTTTTCTTTGTAGTGTTTTATTATTTGCATTCAAGTTTTTGCTGTCCAAACCCATTCCAGGATGTAGGATTTCAAATGCAGTCAAACCTTGTTCTTAAGCAAATTTCCTGTCATTACTTGTTACTGCTGCGTACTGCAGTTCTCTCTTCAGCATCAAAGTCTTTGTTTCTTTATGAAACCTTTAAAGTAAAACTCGTTATCACACCTGAATTAGAAAAACAGGTTTTGGAACAGAGAACACACACATGTTGTATTAAGTACCATGGCAGTGCTGTAACAAGTAAATATTAGCATAGCTCTGCATCTAACTTCGAAAGYATCACGTTTCTCTCTTGACATTTAATTCAAAATATTGTTGTTAGTTTGTCCAAATTTTTATTGCATAAATGGTCATTAAACTGCAAAGGAAAACAGATCATTCCGTTCAGCATTCTTCTCTATGATTAGACCAGATTTTGATTCCTTAATTTGTTTAAGTAGTAATTTACAAAGCAAATTACACTTTGAATTCAATGGGGAGTCACATACAGAAAGGAGAATTCTTTTCAGCTCTGTGTTTCCTCGTTTTAAGAACAGGTGTTAGAATATGACCTGCCCAAGCAAACAAGTCTTCTCTTCCACTGAAASTCCAGAGGCATGCAATAACTTCATTCATATGCCTTTACTAACATTAAGTGAAATTTTGGCCTGCTGAAACCAAAGGTTCCCATTGATTTCAGCTGGTCTAGAATAGAGTAGCACCCAGCTGATGAATAATTCAAATGAAAGCAAATATTCAGGGAGTACCATACTTGAGGTACTCCCTGAATGGTAAATTGAGGAAAATGTGCTGCAGATTGTGCATGCAAAACATAATCCTTATAACAAAGATGAGAATTAATACACTATCAGTAGTACTACTGCAAATTATGAGTATTTCCATGAACTCAATATAATTTGAGATAGAGAACCAGTTTCTTGCCATGGACAAAGAGCAAATTCATACTCTTTTTACATAATCACCTCATTAGAGCTGTTCTCCACTTTCACCAATGGAAGAGAGATCAGTAGCTGGTTAAATCTGGGCAAAAGCTCTATTGCAATTTTTAAGCACTAGCGTTTTATTGGAAAATGATTAAAATATAGGAGTAAAATTAAAATATAGGAAAATTAAAATACAGCAAGAGCATTACCAGCAGGTCAAGGGAGGTGATCCTTCCAACCTACTCTGCCCCTGTGAGTAGATGCCTGGAGTACTGTGTYCAGTCCTGGGCTCACTGTGTAGGAGAAGTGTTAAGCTGCTGGTGCAAGTCAAGTAAAGGGCTACTGAGATGATTAAGGAACTGGAGTATCTCTCATGTGAGGAAAGGCTGAGAGCTGGGATTGGTTAGCGTGGAGAAGGGAAGGCTGAGGGGGGATCTTATTAATGTGTACGAGTATCTGAAGGGAGGATGTAGAGGGGATGGGACCAGACTCTTTTCAGTGTCATTTTTTCCCTGTCAGGATTTGGAAACTTTTGATCTKCTGTGAGCGTACTGAAAGCAAGGATCATTGGGTGTGAGCTGAGGTACTGAGTTCTAACTGAAGGCAAACTAACAGTGATGAAGYTGGTAGTCCAACCGTGCAAAATTCTATGAATTAATGCAGATGCACCGGTTTTGGGGGAATTGTAGAAGCCCTCATTATCTCCAAATCCCAGTGCAATCACTGGATAATTTTGTATTTCAGTGCCCCACAGAAAACATATCAGCACCTTGCACTTCCTCTAAATCTACTTGTATGGGCATGGATTTATATTGTTCAATTATTCACTCATTGTAACCATCTTGATCAGTTGTGGTAGAGAAGGGAACAAAATCTAAGCCAAATGATTAGCGTCAAGGCCAACAGAATTATTTTACAAGCAGCTTCTGTCAGATGTTCATGTCAGTGTACTGATAAGCTGCTTTACCTAGCAGCAAACTCCCAGCAGGTTAAGGAGCATCAAGGCAAAGTTTATAGTATGAAGAGTCTTCACATGCTAAGTAACAGAGAAATATAATAACTCTTGCAGAATATCTGCACTTCAAAACATCTTCTGAGGAATCAAACTGAAATAAATTACACAGCAGTCTCTGCAAGGGGAAGCCTTCTCACCATTGTAGTGCCCAGCTTTTATTTGAAGTATCATGAACTTGGCTGGCAGCTGTTAGTCGTCAGACCTGCCTCCCTGGGCCCTTTTGTCTGAGTATTGGGCAGAAACTGAAGTCCACCAGTATGCAGAGGACTGAGTGTGCTCCCAGCGTCATGTCACGGAATGGCTCTGTTTATAGCTCGGGTGATGGGACTTTCAAGAATTTTTCTTCTGTGAAATGGAATGTTTTGTATGTCTTTTTTTGGCCACAGGAGTACTTGATTTTAAACAGACACCCATTTCTCAAAAAATGTTATAAGTTAGGCCACTGTTATCAAGTATTTGAAAGTTTCTAGAATTATGGCTTTATTGAAACTAAATATGAGATACTTTTCTCTGCTGAATGCAAGATTTAGGCTGCTATAGCATTTCTATGAGTTTATAATTTTTTTCATTCCATGTGGAGCTTAATTGTAAATTTGCCAGTGAATTTACTTTAGCCTGGGTGAGTTTGGAATTTATTATTACAACTTTATTCCCTACATGTTTTTGGAGAAATATTTTGTATTCTTGAGTGGAATAACTGATACTAAATTTACAGCCCTTTCTTCCACAATAAATTCAGAACAATCAAATTACTGTTAGGTATAAAACCCCAAATAGTATATTATTAAAGCACATTTTGAGACAAGGGGCATCATCTCATTTTATGAGATGTAGTTCAATGCTAAATAACAGATACTTGTAGTGATAATTTGTTGAAAGAGTTGGGATTTTACTTACTATTTATTCTCCKCAATTACCACAGAATATTTTTACTCCTATTAATTTCCTTCAGTTGTTCATGTTATTTTCAGTATTTCCATTTTTTTATTTTCTTCACACTAGTTATTTTTAATTAGGATCCAAATCTGAATGTATTACTCATTCTGATGAGTAGTGACTGCCTTATGCAGCCTTACTGTTTTCAGGAAGCTATTTTTGCAGATAAGCACTGACCAGTGCTGCTAAAGGAATTACACTTTCTGATAAGAAGGGCAGGTGAACATACTGTACAGTCCAAAGGCTCTGTGTTACAGAAAGTACAAATGAGCAACTACAGGCTACTGAGATGTCTCATTAGGAAAATGGAAAGGGTGAGAAAGCATACTGTATTTATGACTGCCATATTCTTCCATCATATGAATTCCATCAAAAAAAATCATGCTGACTTAAGAGCCTTCCATGGAAACAAGGACAGAACAGGGCTAAATATTGTTCTGAGGCTGTTCTGAAATAAATTACTGGAATCAAGGTATTTTACATAAAATTTTTGTATGCTCTATGTAATGAAAAGAATGGAGGGATGGAAACCCAGGGCAGACTAAATTAAAAAACCAGTGCAATGGATGATCTATAACTCATGGYCTATCATATCCATCCTGTATCTTATTAACATAAACCTGTAGCTGAAAATGCAGCTGAATTCTAGACAGAGTAAAAATTACAAAATATAAAGTTTCTCCAGAGGGCTCTAGAAAGGTCTAAATCCACTGTTTTTTTCTGCAGCTATTTCAATTAATTGTACTTAAATGAAGAGAACCTTCATGTAGGTGTATCCATTACCTAACAAGACCCAGTATGTGTACAATGAATGCTCTTAATACCACAACTGTCAATATTTAAGGCCAAAATCAAATCACTACATATTTCAGAGTAACAAGTACAAAAAAGGCTCTCTAGGTTGGACCAGAAATATATGATTTATTAATTTGAGCCTCTTCTGAAGTTTTCTAACATGAAGAGAATGTTATATCTGTTCATGAAACTCTGCAAAAGACTTGAGTCCAATATCAATCCTAAGGAGATTAAGTACTTAAGCATTATACTGTCCTCTAAATTAAGGAAGTTGTATAAGCTTAATTTCCAGAGGATTCTAAATGTGATTAAACGGGATATGCCATGATTAAATATCCTGCTGCTATCCRTTTCTGGGTGGATTAACTCCATTGAAATGAATTTTCCCGTAACATTTGTTTCAAATAACTCCTGGAAAGATTTCTTATTTTGTGTTTTAGAATCTCACCAATATTTTCACAATTTTGTACAGAAAATAAAAAGCCTGACTGAAAGAACACAGAAGTCTGCTGATAGCTTATGAGTATGCCTCAGCTTTGTATGCTCRTACCAACACTAGCACCTGTATCAAATTACAGGTGAAGATGGTTTAGCATTTTGCATGGTCTGAAACTGAAGTTTCTCAGGTTTCACGTTCAGAGATTGCTGTAGCTGGATTCTCCACTCCCTCATTGACTAGGCCAGTGTCTGTTCAAAAACAAGCACCCAGAAGCCTGCGCGTAGCTTCCCACCCATCTCACCTGTTCTCACAAAAGCCCATTCTTTTCTTTCCGTGGCTGACACCATATGTCTAAATGAATAGCCTTTTGAAATAGCCTTTTTTGAAAGAAATGTCCCCTTTGAGAAAGTTTTGCACTTATACTTTTTTACACTTCTACTTACACTTTTACACTTTTTTTTACACGTTTTATATTTCTACTTACACTTTTTTACACTTTTACACTTTGAGACACACAGTCTCAAATAGAGAAAAGGAAAAGTCTAACCTTCAGGATACCCATTCCTGGAAGCTCCTATTTCACACAACTACACGGTGATTTACTTCACTCCCCACTGAGCTGTGCATTAAATTTTGCACGTGAGAAGCATTTTTTCACTTACACGTTTTCCCTTGCAGACCTTACTTTTTTATGCTGTTGCATCAGGTATGAGACTTGCTGTATGTGAACTGAGGTGAAAGTTCATTGACCTACTGCCAGCAAAAGATGTGCAAAACGTGTCCAGGAGGATAAAAGGACACCTGGAATAAGTTACACACAAAGTTACAAAAATATACTTAAATCTCTGTTGAGACAGTGCATTTATCTTCTTCATGCAGAGTTGCAGAGGACCTGGATCAAACAAGTATATTTGCTAATTTAGTCGCTAAAATTACCTGCCACAAAAACGCAAAAGAGCTCCTTCTGAACTTACACACAGATCAATAAAGGTATAGTGCAGGTTTTTATCATCTATCTAGTCTGTCACACTATTTCTGAGTACAGAGACATCTAGGAACCATTTAAAAATTTTTTAACTTATGAAGATATTAACATATGCAATTTTTTATATACTCATTATCCATTTATTATGAGGTGAACCAYTCTGCTGCATTCATCAGTATAAGCTGGCTGAGGTTACTGTTGATACTTTAATGGTTTTTTTGTTGAGTTCATGCATTATTCTTTTCCTTGATGTTTTATAAATATGAATTGTTCTCTCTGTAATAGCTACCTCACATTCTTTCTCTGACCTTATGTATATCTGTTTATATGTATGTATCTGGCTGGCTTGCTATCTCTGCTTTCAGCTGACCTAATGGACAAATCATATACAGAAGAAAGGTTTTTAAGTCAGTAATTTTGTTTCTATTTAAAGCCAGTTCAATTCAAATAAACATCAAATATAACTGACTGCATTTGCTTGTTAGGTAGGTGAATATCTAAAATCCATAGCGYATCTGCACTGATGCTTGAAGTTGCAAAATCAGTCGATGCCTTTAAAAAGAAATTCCTCCACACAGGGACTGTTCAACAAAACTTTGGAAAATACAGGAAAACTTCTAATGATTTAGAGGAATGAAATATTATCCCAATACATAATATTCTTCACTCTGCCAAATCCTGTCTTACTGAGAGAAGATAGCTCACAGAAACGCTATCTCATTGAAATGAAACTAGATAATGCTTCTTTCTTCAAGTTTCTTACCTGAAATGCCAATRATCAGGTCAACATAACAAAACTGCCCCAAGCACCTGCTCACAGTGAATGAAAGGTCTGTCAACAACAAAGTTAGCTCTATTCATGATCTGATTTTGGATGAAACACTAGACCTAGCCTGAAGCACAAGGACCTAGTTTAATGTCACCACTTCAGCTTAGTCCCGTATTACAAGTTTCTCTGTACAGTACAAGACAAGCCCTAAAGAAAAGAAGCGGCAGCAGCAATCTGTCAGATATTTACTGAGCCTTTCCTTAACTCAGTCTCGCATTTCTCTCCCCAGCTCTGATCTACAGAGGCACAGGCTTAYGCTCTTTACATATCAGTAATGTGAGCAGCAGCCTTCCTTGGCTTCTTCACATCCCATACTGTAGGATTTGCCATGTTTGTCCTATAGAAAGAAGAGATTTTCTCAGGCTCACTGGCTTCCATTGCAAGCTGACCACTCCCTGATACCTTGGAGATATACTGGTGTCAGGAAAAAATGGACTTTGACTATTCCTGTCTCTGTGTAGCAAAAGACCCTTACTTTTCTTACATGGCATTGCGAACTTATGTGTATAAGATAACGGGCTAACTTTACCACATTATCTTTCAGATCTATTGCTAAAGGTTCAGAAGGCACACATACACATATTTCATAATTGAAATTTTCATAATAATTCAGTTGAAATTAGAAGTTAATTTTTTTTGGTGGAATATGTAGAGTCCTAAATAACTGAAAGAGAGATCAGGCTGATCTGAGTAAACATGATTTTTCAGCCCTTTGGTAAGTCAGCTGTCAAATGGCAAAAGAATCTATTGGCAATATGGTTACTGTTGAGTTAGCTGCAATATTCCTCTCTCCCCATAATTTTCTTTTTCACCTGCCAAACCTATCCATTTATATGCTTATATCCTGTTATTATATAAAATCAAGATGACAAATTGTATGTCTGCAGCCCTCTTTCTTCCCATTCAACAGCCCAGTGAACATTCCTAGTGTACATCAGTTTTATGTGAATGTAGGATATTTGAGGTTTRTGAAAAATGTTGCTCTGCATGATTCATTTTACTGCAGCTAATGCCAGAAACAAAAAATCTCTATTGAAAATAATAGCCTGCTTCTTGGACTTTGCACATAGATTTCTTTTGTCTGGTTGTTCTTTTGTTTAAGCCACTATCCAGGTGGAATAATCAGGTCTCTGCAAGCAGAAACCTATCAACTATGGCATTATATATTACAGTTTCTAAGCATCACTCATACATGCCAGCATATGGGGATTATACATTATTTATTTATTTTCAGAAATCTAAAATTACACCATCAGAACACCACCGAGTCAGAGCCTACGCCTGAGTAGAGACCAACTGCAGGGTAAGTGCAATGGACTCCCTTGCTCAAAGACAGCATCTGGCCCTTTTGATTCACTCTCCCTTGATGACAAAGTAGACACTGACAATGTCAGCATACATACAGGAATAACTACAAAAAGCTGAGATGAAATCTTGATTCCACTTGCATAGGCGTAAAACTCATTGACTCCACTGGGGCCAGGATTTTATTYCTGATATGAATTTTCTCTGTCACACAATTTAAAGATGCTTTTATGAGAAAAGGAATCTCACCACTTAAAATACCATGTTTGCAATTCTGGAGATCTCTGACATATGTTTTAAGAGTGTGTCATATTTCCTGCTGACAAACTTTATGATGTCAGTAGCATTGTGGGCAGATAGCTCCACAAACACTGTGATAAAGAAGCTGAAGTATTCAATGATGGCACTGGAGGTCATTTGAAAGTTACAACTTCTTCTTTTTTTTTAATCGACTTCCTAAGTCTCACTGTGTTGTTTAAGAAAAAAAGAAATTACCTCTATTTTTCTTGGAGTCTCTTTCATTCAAGTCAGTACCATTTCATGGACTACAGAAAGAAGCCATAATTTTTTTTCATTTTTGTGAACATGTTTGCTCTATTTTGTTTTGTTTTTTCAATAGCACATTAAGGGCATGATCCATTTAAACCAATAGTTGGATTTCTCTCTGGTTTCAATGGATATTGTGTCAGTAATATGAAGAATATACAGGGATTTTTTTGCAAGTGTCACAAATGCTCATTTCCCCAAATTCTGTAGTTGAAAATAACCTACTTTATGTTGCCTTTGTTTCTTTCGTGAAGCTACCATGTCATATAAGAAGTGTGCAGTTATCAGCAAAATACCATGCAGTATTTTGTGGCTAACACAGTATATTTCTTGTGTCACCACTCTATGCGAGTTTAGTACAAAATATAACCCTATTAAAATTACAATGCATTTATCACCTAGCTCAGTTCAAAGAACTCACAAGCTGCAAAGAATTTAATTAAAACATGATGATTTAATAGGCAGGCTCCATCTATTGTTTACTCAGGAGGTTGAGATTCTATTTAAAATTGGGTCCCAAATTTAATTTAGGCTTCTACCAACCTTGTTGTAGATATGAGACTACTTTAGAAAGAAGTGAGTCACAGAAGTTTAGAGTGGGTCCTTTTCTTCTATATAGTTACAGAAGAGTTTGGAAAGTTTGAGAAGATGGTGTCTGCATTTCTCTGCTGCAAAGGGACATGAGTGGATCAGGAGAGGGAAGAGTATATTCATTTGTAGTAGTTTTTGGTTGTATTCAAAAATGAAAGATGAGGAGATTGGAAAGGCAACATGATCCTGCCTGCAACATGGCCAAATGAGAACAGCAAAACGTTCAGAGCAATAGGAAAAGTTCATGTTGTCTTTCCCCTTACCTTACTGAGGCTCTGGAGACTACTGACAGAATTTGTCCACCTGGATTGCTTTATTTTGTGCTAGTTATCTTTTCTGTTTTCAAATAATGATATGCTCCCTAAGGCAAACTCCTTTTCAGGATTAAAGCATAGTTTTAATTTATTTCCAGGGCTTATAATACTCAGCTTACAAAAAGATACCGCAAAAGGTCCTTAAAATGTGTTTATAACAGCAGCATCTTTTAACAGTATATCTAGTAAAGAAAAGATGCTGAAGCACAACTAAAGTTTGCATAGTCTTATTTATAATCCAATAATTTACAACTCCAGTTAGCTATTTGGGAATAAAATGTCAATATAGTGTGACTTCAAGGTGACRTTTTCCATTGTGGGACACTGCTTTGAGGGTGGGACGTTGTCTGCCTTAGGCTTCTTCTAATGTGCCAAATGGTGATCCCTCTTCCTAATGATGTGTTAAAGGCACAGGCCACTGGTCTAACTACTGAGGAGCTATGTGCGTGTCTGATAGAACAACCTTCAGAACAGAGATTCAGTTCTCATTTTGATGCATTTTGTGCAAATGTTTATATTGCAAAAAAGAAAAAGAAGTATTTGGCTTCTCTTCCTACTTGATGTACAGTATTTATTTTATCACTTCAGAGGTATAGATTAAATCAGCATGGAAAATTGAAGTTTATTTTCCCTGAATGAGAACATAGCAGAGGATTTCACTGACTTTCAATAATTTCATTTATCAATTATTTAAAACAACCAGAAGAAAGCTGCAAGTAAGGATTTTTTGGACAGTACATTTTAAAAACTCTCTTCTTTTGTAGGAAAATATATTTTTCTTTATACAGATGGATCCTGGAATGATTCAAAGAAGATATTGTACATGATTTCTATAAACAGAAAAATGTAAAAAGCTTGTCACAAAATGCATGACTTAATGTACATATAAGAAAAGGCACTCTGCCAGTTTCTCAGTTTCTGTCACAGTTTCAATGAAAAGTGATTCTAGCATTTGAAAAATCTAAGAAGCTGTCCCAGCCAAATGCCATGTTTCTATATATTATCTGCACTGTAAATCTAAATTTCAATGGAATGTAACATATATTGCTTGACAAAAGACAATATTTAATAATTTCTTGTTATGAAATTATTATTTGTTATAGTGGTATCTATATAATGAACATTTTAAGGGAACTCACTCTACATCACAAAATGATCTATGAGAAAAAATGTTAATTCAGTTTAGCTGCACAGATCTATTATATACGCATAGGTAAAGTCCTGCGATCCTAATCTCCTGGATACAGCAGTCTGCTTGGATAGTCAGGACACGTGTTTTCTCATCAGAGAGCCCAGCTTTAATATCCATGCCTTGACTTTTAGCAGAAAATTGAAGCCGAAATGCCTGCTGTGCTTTGCATAGCAGTAGCTCAGATTATTCAAATTCATAACTCTAAAATCACTTGTGCCCGTTTGGCTTTTGAAAATTCAGAATTCTGCGCTTGATTGCTGTCTGAGAAAGGATTACAGTCCAACACACATGGGCTGTGTCAGCACTGTACCGTGCTTCCAGATGTTGACCAGACAAATTATAAACCCATGGTTTTGGAAACTAAGTATTTATGTGGTTAAGTGGACTGTGTGATACAGTACAGAAGGCTTTTCTACCTTTATTTCCAAAGATTCATTAAAATTGTCTAGCCTAGTCTCAAATATAGTATAGATCCCTAATTTTTTTAGGTTAAAAAGGAGATACTGGGAGAAAAATGAATTAATTAACACAAGCAGAGATGTATTACATGAAGTTAACAAGTATTTAGGCACTTGAAGACACACTAAAGCATTTACAGAAATTTGTAGAAGTTCCTCAGGAGGTACTCTGTATTTTTGGACAGTTAAATACCTTGGAAAGTCCCTTTGCTGGAAAGCTGGAAAGTTCCTTCCTGTCACGTCGTAGACAGCTTGCAGGCTGGGACATGAGAAGAGTGTGAGTGTCACAGGAGCAAGCTGCAGTTCATCCAAAGGGAGGTGTGACAAMGGAGGTGATAGCAAGAGCGGGGACGGAGGGGATTTTGTAGAGATGCCTCAGTGACTCATCAGAGACAGCTCGCACTTTCAGTCCTTGCCACACTTTTTCCTTCTATACTCTCTTTGGGTTAAGAGGCTTTCTTCCTTCAAAGAAAGCATTCCTCACATTTTCTTATGTTACACAAAGCTGATAAGGAAATTAGGACATGGCATCATGCAGTCCACACCTGCAGAGGAATGGGTCCTGGGCACCGGCTCCCTCGGAGGAGCCGAGAGCCAYCAGAGCTCCGCCGTTTATGTTCACCACATTCAGGAGGAAGGAGTTTTACGGCACGAGCGGTCTTTGCCACTGAATGGCTGTAGAGTCTAATCGCAGTTTTAGCCATGCTTGACTGGGTGCCTCTTTCCTTGCCTGGGTGGGACCCTGCTCTGCTGAGAACTGCAGACTGTGCCTGCTGAATAGAGCCATAAATTATTTACATTACCTTGTTATAGCCACTTATTGACTACAGCATTATAAAGTACCCTATTAATGTTTTAAGCATTTCACTTTATTTTAATACAAGTAAATTATTTAGGAAATGTTAAAATGCTTTATGCTTTGACTAATGAGAAGGAAAAGTGTACACTGCGTCTTATTTTAATTGGATGTTTACCCTATCCTGTAGAAATCAGGCATTTATTATTTCAGAGTTAATTAACTATGCATACAATCCCTGATGGATATGTATTCAGTTTTTCCACTTGATCTAGTCATTAAGACCCATAAATGTGCAGATTATTTTTACTTGGAAGTAAGAAATAATTACAGTTTTCAGGTAACTCAGTTACTATATAGAGAGTTATTTACTATATAGCTGATCATTCTGATACATTCAGTTTACTAAAGTAATGCAATGCAGTATGTTAAATTTGGGATAATGTAAATTGATTCAATTGGTACAAAACTTACAGTCAGTCTGAAGTGAGTGATACCTTTGAGTCTCTCTTTAGTCTTCAATAGCACAGAAATATTTTTAAGTAACATGAAGATTATTTTTCTTTTGTTATAGTATGCTACAGTCATTGCTATGCAATAGTGCAGTTAATGTTTCTGGCTACTTTAGGATTGTTTTGAGTGTCTTCTGGGTAAAGATGTAAAATGTCCACCTTTCTGCTAAATCATTTACTTATATCAGACATAACTCTGTCTTCCACACAGGTGAGCTAAAGGGGACAGCTAGGGCAGTAAGCAAAATTTTACTTTAACCCCTGCTAGAGCTTCTTCTTACAAGGAAGAATCAGAATTGAATTTGTGAAAGACAACAGAAAAGACTTTCTAAAATTTAGCTCAATCTYGTTATTATTTCTTTTATTAATATTTTTGTTTTGTGTCATAGACATGAAACTTACTGATTAACAAAAATCTAGCTTAATGCCTTATCATGAACAATGGCAATTTGGAAGTCAGGAGCAATTTAATGCTTAGAGTATCTTTCAAGCTAGGCCTTTGATAGACAAGTCATGTAATATGCTATAATGTTGTTACAGGGAAAAAGAGTTRGATGATGACTACAGGAAAAATAGAGCTATAAAAGACTAGGCATCAGATTCTTCTTCATGTCTATTAGATCGGTCAGCTGTTGTCACTCAGTTCCTTACAATGGTCATATCTTTTTCAAAAATCAAGGATTTAAGGCTTGAGTTTGAGAAGGAACAGATTAAAAAAGCAAATTTCTAACTGAAAGAGATGTCCAAGGAGGAGATTAAAGCAAAGATGCACAAAAGTGCACAAAGGAAGGCACTAGTGGTGGTGAACTGCTGAAGAAACTACACAAAATTGTGAGAATGAGAAAGATAAAGGACTTTCAGAGAATGTTAGTAAAACAACCCCATGCACAGAAGCGGTTAAATTCAGGCCATAATACAAATGTAGTTACTGTGGCTTTTGCATTTTTCAGTGCAATTACTTTCTAACAACAAAAATACTGTTAAATAGCAGAGCCCAGCTTCACATATTGACAGGCCTTCCTCAGAGAGCATTCCTAAAGATTTCCATGGCAAAAGGGAGAGTCCTAACGTTAGCATCAGTAATGGGGCAAAAACTAGCAATGATAAAGCAAACCTGGGTCTGGTCTGACCTACCAACCATTGACATCAGAACATGAAACACCATCAGACCAGACCACTTCACGCTAGGACCTGATTAGAAGAAGTGGAGGTCAATGAAGAAATCGGGCCCTTGCCTGTTACAGAAATTTCATAATGTTGTGTTGCAGTAATTGAAATGTGTTAGTCTTTCCCAGCCTGTAATGTCTTAGTAATTGTCTTAAAACCRTCCATTTAAATACTAATTTCCAAATTACTACACATGCTTCATAAAATTATCATAAGAATGCCATCAAATCCCATCATACTGTTGTACTAATTTTCCTCTGGGCTTCTGATATTTTGAATTGCTTTCATGTTGTGAAATTAAGACTTTTGAAAGTGACTTCCTGACTTGCTATATTATAGGAAATGGCCATTTACAGATGCACACGCACAAGCAATTTACTTGTTTGTGACTGATTCTGTCCTCATGGTAGCTGAGTTTTAGAAGTTTCCCCGACAACCAGTATTCTACTTTTTTCTGTGTAAAATACATTTCTTCATTTGAGTAGTTAGAAAATGCAATATTAGACTATATATTACTGATGCCAATAAAGATTCCCACTGTGGTTTCAATAAGAGTTTGATAGGATGAAATGCATCCCTATGATAAAGACTGAAGTAAAAGGCTACATGAAGGGAATTTAAGTCATAAAGGAAGCACAGATATTTCAATGCGATATATGCTAGTGATCTGTTTAGTTCAGAGATAAAGTTGAAATAAATTCTGCTTTAAACACTGAAAGTGTAGGATAAATCTGACTCTCTTCTTAATTTTCAGCAGGAAAAAAGGCCAATTTCTTGATACCTGCCTTAATATATATTGATTTTAAAAATTTTCAATTAATATTCCTGATTATTCTGTTCACACAACAATATTTCAGTTATTTTGATTCCGGTTATGCTCCTGGATTCATTGCTTCCCTGTGGCTATACATTTCACAGGCAAGTTAGTCTAAGAATGCATTAACTGTGGGCTCAAACCTTTCTGTTTTCATGTGATGTCCCTCAGTTTTCATATTGTGTAAAAGGAGGAAACATATCTACTTTTCAGAATCCTTCATAAATCATTTTTATTCACTTGTAAAACTAGTGCAGAAAAAGGATAACAGCTCTGTTACACTGTATTAGCCCATTCCTGGCAGCTCCTTTAAACAGGTTTATATGCTATAGATATAATGGGGGAAAAAAAAAAAAAAAAAAAAAAAAAAAAAAAAAGACATGCTGAACTGCAATGAGCTCATGGTTTCCTGTGTTTTCCAAAATACATGTCTACTATTTGAACTCTGTACAAAACTTGAAGTTCTTCTCTCCTAATTAGTAAAATAGTGTTCAGGACTGCAGCAGATTCTTTCCAGTAGTGTGTGGTCAGAGTTCTTCTTGATCTGACCCAGGCAATTGCTCTAACAGCTTATCTATTTTTTTCAGAAGCAGAGAAAAATGGAGACATAAAGAAAAGAACATATTAGCTATTTTTATCATTTAAGCCATTTTGGTCAAAACTGACTTTTTAGAGAAGAAAACCCAGCAATCTAGATCCAGATGGATAAGGAAAATGCTATTTTCTTCCCACAACAACTCTTTATGTATGTCTTGAGATGTCAACAGTCTTATCATCCCTATTGGGGATGAAATGGTGTTTTGAAATAAGAGGGAATGAGAGTTMTTCGAAAGAGTCACAGCCTTATGGTTGAGATAGTAAATTGAGATCACGATAGAAAATACAGGTAGAGAGACCTCAACAAGCCAAATAGTTCATTCTCCTATCTAGAGACTGATTTAACTGCATCATACTCATCCTTATAAATTTCCAGATAGAAATGGAAGTTTAATACTGCTTAAAGGGCTTTCCTATTAAAATATTTTGTTTTGTTTTGTTTTCTAGATATTCATCCTACATCTTTCTCCCAGATATTCCTACCTATACTGATGAAAATATGTTCTCCTCAGCTTTGTATGTTTTTGGATAATAACATCTTGCCCTCAGATAGAAAGGGAAAAAAAGAACCTAAGAAAGTATCAGTAAGAGAAAACGCAAATTTTTGAGTGACTAATTTTTTAACTGTGGAAAGTCCATCAGTATTATTGTCTTGTCATTTAAGATTGCCTTAAATGACTACATCATTTAAAATTGACAAAATAACTAAAAATCTCTACTGGGGACTTGTTTTCCTCTTCTGCTTAGTAGTATTCAATGAAAATACTATAGGAAAGTTCTTATGGGATTTCAAAAACAGAATACAGCAAATCTGAAAACCATTTGGGAACAAAAAAGACCAGGTATGGGTAAGTTTGGTATGAGTGGAATTAGTCATGGGCACAGTTATAGGCCACTAAAGTTCCCAAGATCCTAAGAAAATGATAAGTTAAAGAAAAGAAAAGCAGTTCAAATCACTATGAAGAGCCGATCTGGGGAGAAGGTAGGCTGCAGTGCTGCATTAGTACCCATTTTTTGGTGGTGTGTTTTCACAGGTACAGTAAACGCCAGAGAAGGCTATTATATGTTTGAGGTCTCCACAATGCAGGACATGGGGACCTAACTGAATTTCAACCCTTTTCTTTCTTTCTCAGAAAATCTGCTTTTCCCATGTGGGTCTAGACAGGCAGTGACACTTGTAAATTGATGTAGTACTTTTTCTTTTAAATACAGGGTCATTTGAACTAATCAAGAAATATTTTTTTTCCAATGGGTTTGTAACTCTGTGAAGTATATTGCTGTGGGTGTGAGATTACGGAATCCGCTGTCCTCTTTTCTTTGTAAGCATGTATTAAACCAACTAGGAATTCATTTCTGAATCTATATATGTGTGTATATATATATGTGTGTATATATATATGTGTGTATATATATATGTGTGTATGTGTGTGTGTATATATATATATATATATATAAACACAAAAAATGAAAGGAGGGGACATAGATATGCATATATATAGCTACACAGGTCTAGTTATTTGTAGAAGTTAGGTATTCATTTCTGTTCATTATAATATAATATTTAGAATCTGTTTTTTACRTCCAGCCATATGGTACTGTGATAGATAGTTGAGCTGTTCAAGTTGTTCACAGTTTACCATATAGGTACTGCAGCTTTTATATTTTACATAAAAAGATAGGGTTGGGCGGAGGCAAAGGAAAGTTGCTTGCTGATATCCTCCTGGCTGCTGCACTGTAGGAGATTACCTACCTTACTGGATGGTGGCCTGTCTGGAGAGGGGATTCATCTCACCAAAGTGAGCTGAGTTTTCCCTAGCTAAAGAATCCCTCACTACTCTTTGAGAAAGAACAAATTTTCTGAGTCCAGTCCAGTGATTCTCTTGTGAATTTAAGAACAATATTCACTTAGGAGTTGCACCCTCTCTCTAACATCTGATAAATGCTATGACTATCTATTGTTTCTGATGCCTAGATTTTACACTTCTGTGTACTCCACAAATCATCATGAAATGAGAGCAGGAAGCATGAACTCTGGTCACCCTGACTCTTGCTGTGTGTTGCATAAGGAATTTCTGTGATCACATGTAAAGAAAACTCTAATCTAGCATCTACTAAATTACCAATGTGTGATTAATGGGCATTTGTCAGAGCAATCTGCAGTTTGGAGGGAAAATACTGCCTGCTGTACTCTGTAAGGATGTTTGCTCCTCACTCCTCTGTCTTTTTAAGATGGCTAATATCTGAAAGCACATAAAAGGGACAATCTTTTGGCTTTGAAAAATGGACTAGCAAGAAATGTTCTCAGGGACTATTTGGAGTGCAAGATTGAAAAGCATCTCCTTTCCCTCTCAGCTTTACTGTACAACCAGCCAATAGTCATAGCATAGCCCATTGCTGAAAGATCTGAACTGCAGGTATACAAATAGTTCCCATATTGAAACATTTTGATGCCTCAGTTAATCTGATGTAATAAGAGGTTTTTGTCTGTTTCTTTCTTAATAAAACCACTAGTCTTCACATAAAGACTCTAAAATCTTACTGTAGTATAAGATTTCACTCTGCAGTGGTAATTAAATACTACATATCTGTGTAAGAACAAAATTTTTCCAGGTAGAAAAGATAATTATGTAGACTGCTTATCTGTCCAAATACTGTATTTTTTTAATGAGAAAATGATACTGCTAATTTTAAAACTATTTAAACTATGTAGTAGTTTTGCTAGTCCTCCTGTAGCCAGGATTCTGCAACCAGAACTTGTAGCCTAGATTCCTGGGCCTAGAAATGTCCATTGATTTCACAAAGTGCTCCCAGCTTGGAACTGCACCGAATGTGCCCAGTGTTATAAAAATAGACTATCTGTTAGGATCAGTTTTGGAGTGAAGCTGACCCACAATGAAGGGGCTAACTACAGTCAAGTCATTCTAGGAACTGCAATCCGCGGTTCTTGCCTCACTCAGTTCTTTCTCTGTAGGGATTTATTCTTTTTATAAGGCAGTAATTATTTCTCTGTTAATCCAGGTGACAGTTGTGAGCCTGGAGCCAGAGCTCCTCCCATGTCTTGCTTGTTTGGCCATAGCAAAATACTTTGTAAATTATCTTGAACTCATTACTTTAGACAATATAGCCATGATGAAGGAGACAGAGATCTTATTATGCACAGACACATATACCATATCACTGTATAGTAGATAACAATATGAGAAAGTTAAATGAAGGAATTTAGATATTTCTGTGTCTATCAGTCACTATACAGTTCTATGTAAGTCATATCCAAGAATATATGCAAGTCTGATATATCAAAACTAAGGTAGAATAAACTAGCAGAAATCCGTAATGCAGTTGTCCAAAGAACCAGGTAATAATATTATAAAATTTTGCATGCAAATATTCTCTGTGATATTAAGAAWCTTTACTGCATATCCTCTCAATGTCTGGCACTACAGATAAACTCTTAGGAAATAAATTGTAAATAGCATTATTTTTAAAAAGTTGCATTGTGATTAGGTGTGTATTATGTAGTTTTTTGGATGGATATGTATGGACTGGTGCTTGCAGAAAACTAAGCGTGGGAGGACCAAAGTATGTTGTCCCTGCCTGCTTTGGAAAACCTTRTGCTGCACCACATCCTCTTTCTCTCCCCATGCCCCATAAGCTTAACTTGCCACCATACTTCGTTATTACACATTTATCATGCCTAACAAAAAAGATACTCACAATTTAGTCATAGCTAGCAAATTCTTTATGACTGGGACTGTCTTCTTATTCTAAGGGGAAGAACTGCACTGCAAACCCATGGTTTGGCTCCATCTGGAATAGCTTTGATGACACAGAACTAAGATTCCATTATTTTCAGTAAAAGCAGGATATACATGGTAATATCATATTTACTTAAAATATTACAGCCTAGTATTATCCTACACATATATTAGCTTTCATACCTTTATCTATCCATGTGTGAGGAAGGACCATGGTAATTCACTGAATGTGTCTGTGTACGAAAGGTATCTACAGATATCGGAAATAGGTCTTAGCTAAAATGCTCTGTGCAGATGTTCAGTCAGTCACAATTACACAAATTCTGTTTTGGGAAAAGCTTTATGGATACTCTTCGGATACCTCACAAGCCACAGGTGCTGGGGAACGAGCACAGTGTAAGACTCTAGCAGACTAGATGAGATGAGACAATAATCACTGTAGGATCCTGACAAAACATGGTCCCCAGTTTGCTTGCTTCTTGGTTTCTCTGAAAAGTTCCTACCCTCACATTTCCCTTCTGCTTGTCTCTTGTCAGCTGTCAAGGAGGGATTCATTCTGAATGCCACTGCAGCCTGAATTGATGCCCAATGTGTTTGATGTGTTCTAAGGGTCTGACCTGCAAATAGCTTTTCAAGGTGCATGTGTTTGTCATATCATGCCTTCAGCCAAAAGCAGACATCTGGAATTTGAAACTTATTAAAATAGCATATGTGTATCCTTTTAGAAAAAGAAAATGCCTTACAGTATGCTTTACACACAGTACAGAATAGACCCAGCATGCGTCAAGCAGACAAAACTCCAAAAGAAGGAAACGATTGCTTTGTTTATGACAGATTTCTGTTTTTATTCACAAGGTTCAGAAGTAAATTACCCCCAAAATGCAGAAAGAACCTGCAATATTTCCTCGGCATTATTCATCTGGCAATTTGAGAGGTGCAGAACCAAAACTAGAAAGAAATTTGAAATATAAGGTCTGGTTCCAGTCTCTTTTGCACTGATGTAAATCAAGTGTAACTTTCACTGAAACTGATGGAGTGTAAAATTGGTGTAAGTGAGCATCCGTACTATATGCTGTACCTATATGTCAGCGAAACTGTTTAATTGTTTATAGACACTGCTATCATAAATAGCTTATTTTGTTACAGATTAAATAGATCAAAGGCATCTAAAGTAATTTTTGAACATGACTAAAATAAATGTGTGTATTTATTGCAACATAACTTGCAGAAGTCACACTCTCATTGATTCTGAATCCAAAAATAGTGATTGATTTTCTTCTTGGTTTAATAAAAGGAATCACAGTACTCTATGAAAACATGCATTCATTTTATTTGATTGACATCTTCAATTTTAGATATATATTATGACTAATGGAATGAATATTGCAATACATAAATCAATTATATTTGTTCACTTGTCATTTTTGTAAAGTGAGAATAGTTTAGATTATATACGATCCAGCTGTCTGTATGTTATGGTACCTTAATAGACAATATTACTGTCAATAAATTTGTTTTAATCAGGAGCTTATCAGCATGCATAGCTCCTATCTGATCTATCTTTACTTATGGAAGCAGTATGTTTTTAACTCTGTACTCCGAAATACGTATCTTCCTCACTTCAAGACCAGTAGAAGAATATGGCTGACATGAACAAAGATTTATTGGTGTAATTAGCATCACTGTTAGCATTACTGAAATCATTACTTTAGAGTTCTGACTATTCATACTATTGCAACAGAATATTCTGCCTTAGAGTTTAGACTATATTCTCAAATGCTCCAAAATTAGCACATCAAAATGATCCTTTTGAGAATGTAATTCAGCATAGGAATAGGTTTTTGAGAAACCGAAGTTGCTGAAACTATTTTAAACTTCCATTTCCTATATTTTCCCCCATTTCTTAACCTTTCTTATAATTCAGCAATTTGATATTTATCATTACATTTTCAGAAAACACAGTCTAATGAAACAAAAAGTTGTTGCAAACCTGATCAGAAAAAGTACTTAAAATATTCATGATTCATTATCAAAAGGGAAAGATACATCAAATGTGATTCTGTAGGAGTAGTATCCAATATTTTTATTAATGACCTGGGTGATGATATCAAAGAATTTATTATTACATTTGTGAACTGGGAGGAACTGGGAGTATTTTGGAGAATGAAACAGGAATTTGAAATGACCTTGACTAGAGAATATCTTGAAAGAAACAATGAAATAAAATACAAAGGTAACACAGAAAACATCATAATGGGATGTATAGGCGAGATATATCAGACGTAAAATAACTTCTTGTACATTACTGAGTATTAGCTTGGCCCTAAGTTTGAAGGAGTGGTTTTAGAAACTTCTCTTCAGGAAAGATGTAAAGAAAAGTAACAAGAATGACTCAACCATTAGAAAAGATAATCAGCAAGTCTCAGTAAATACAGATTGTTTAGCATGCAAAAAATGTTAGAGGAGGATGTGATAACAATCTTTCTGTACATCCGAGGTTGCAAAAAAGGGGGCAGGTTTAGCTCAGTTGGTTAGAGCATGGTGCTATTAATGCCAAGGTTGCAGGTTCAATCCCTGTACGGGCTATGCTGAGAGTTGGACTAGATGATCTCCAGAGGTCCCTTCCAACCTCATGATTCTATGATATAATATGGTCTTCATATCCTGTAAGAGTATAGGAAAAGGAAATCAAATTGCATTCCAAAATTTAGGTTAGATTCTCTTTTTAAAGAAGTTGGTAGTAGAGCAATGGAATAGCTTGTCTGAATAGGCTCTGGGCTCTCCTCCATGGGAGGTCTTGAAGGACAAGATAGGCCTAGAAATGACTTCGATATAGCTAATCCCAGATTTGGTAGTGTAGCCTTCATATTCTGTGACTCTATTATTGTCGTGTATATATTTAATGTATTTTCATACTCTCTTTTGCAGCTTATATTAATCATTTTATTATGAAAATAGTCAAAATTCTGAAAACATTGCAAATTGCCAAAAGAATCATTTCTAGGCAACAGGGAAAGATCTCTTAAAAAAAAATAGTTACTTCAGATTTAGGTGGGATTTAAAGAGCTGAATTTGATGGAAATAGGATGAATACTTGGTTGTCTGACAAGTAAGTTTAGAAACAACATGCAATATCCTGAACAGGAAAACTAACTTAATGGAGAATGTTTTTTAAAAAAATTTATTTTAAAAAGACATTGCAAAGAAATGAGTCTGCTTTAGTGCAATCTGATCTGGTACCTGGGCTTTCTTTTGGAGGTGGAAACGTAGCATAAAGTGGAAGTAACACTGTCAAGGTGTTACTGGAAGAATTTGACTGTTGTCCTTTCAAAATGAAAAGTCAGTCTTGCTTATCAAATCCAATGCCAATATAAGCTGTCATGTGTTTCAGTTTCATAATGTTGCTTAGCAAACACGTAGCACAAAAGTAGAGTTGCTTTGGTCAGCTGGGGGCTCCAGGTACAAATTCAAAAAGGATAGTGAGTTACCTAATTCTGCAGAAGTAAGTAATTTTCTGATATTGTGCTGAATTCATATACTATTGAAAACAGGAGGAGATTTTTGTCCATAATACTCCCTAGTACACTGTGTAACAAAGTTTCACAGAAATAWTGTCTTTTCTGATAAATTTTAATAAGGAATCAGGGCACGCAGGCAGTGGGACTTAACTCGTCTTTTTAGGGAGTAGAGTTCTTGCCACGCATTGCTGGGATCAGCATTTGAGAAAAAGCAAGACTATCCGTTGTGCAGCGGGGAACAGAACTGAGCCCCTGGTGCATAGGCACAGCTGCAGTACTGACATGACCGACTATCGTGTCTCTAAAGGATCTTTTGGTTTCTGTTGTTTCGGTGATCTAGGAACTCAAATAGATCAAGAAAATAGAGCATACCAGATGTGAATGATTCGTAGTGGTCTACTGAGTAAATAATATCATTTTGGAGAATTAACAGGCAAACTAAAATAGATATTTACCTGATAAACTGTGGTGTAATCAAGATGTAATACTTATAGCTCCTAAAAACATCAGCCAAATTTGAAATAAAATTAAATAAATATTTCCTTTGGCCTTAGGCTGGAGCCACATGTCAATTTTCACTTACTTCCATGCTGAAATCCCTTTATACATATACAAATATCAGTAAATCAATCAAGAACATGAAGTCAAGACTGTAACAACATCTAGAAAGGATTGTACTTATACTAGTAACAACTCAAATAAATGGGATTATTTGAAGAATATGAACCCTCCTGTCTCAGGACACTTAATAACCTCTAACTAACAACAGGGTGAGCAAGTTATCTTTTAACTGTCGTCAGCTGGATAATTTTTTAGCACATTTTTCCAGAGTATGTTTTTGCCTTCTCTCAAATAGGATAGAATGTTGGATAAAACAGGCCATTTAATAATTCTTGGGTCCTAAGCTGAAAAATGAGGCATTTCTCTGCAGCCCTTCTGCCTCAGTTTCTGAATGGAAACAGCTGCATTGCAAGTTGAGTTATTCCCCAGCAAAATTCAGAACTGCTCAGAGGGATTCGTCCTACGTATGCTGACAGAACACGGGATGGTGATCGTGGCCCTGTTGTGATGATACTTTTTGGGCTAAGAAAGGCCATTTTGCACCACCGTGTCCGTACTGTATTACAAAGAAACAACATTACGACAGAGAGGTAAATCCTGGTAGACAGATTTCTCTCACTATTCTTATTCTTCTGTTACACAAGACATGTAATGAATCAAAATTCATCCTTGGCAACATTTCAATGGATAGTGGATTTAACTCATCCTGTAAGACTTAATGATACTCTCTTGCAAAAAGACCTCAAAACACACATATGAAGAATTAACCAGACCCCATGCTAATAGGTAACAAATCAGACCTTATCTTTACATGCTTAATAATTAAAATTATTAATTATTATTCAAATTATTTTTAAAATTTGACTAATGCCTTCATATATACAAAATCACATACGTTCTATGCTCCTTTTCCACTTATAAGCAGATATTTTCCTGAGGGACCAGGGCAGGGAGGTCCATCATCCACTCTTTTCAGCTCTGCTGGAAGTCTAAGCAAATTAGTTTTTTTAAGGGTTGGACTAGTGTCTGAATTCAGTGTTGTCTGTGGCCAGAAATGTTAATTACAGATGTGGAAGGATTATGCCAATGATTTCAAGGCTCTTACTAGAACTCTTGGTGTCGCAGATAACTGAAATACTGTTTGTGAAGGAGAAAATATGCAGGAATTGTATTATACAGGAAATTTCTTCTCTGTAATACTGGCATTCTTTCACATAGGTTTGGATGCTCCCATAAAAAGGGGGAGCATATATTTATCTTCACATTGATTTTTTTTTATTAGTGTGATGTTCCTGGCCTTATTCTCAGGATACTAATTTGTTGCTTGTAGTAATAATTCTTTGTCCACATGAGAACAAGCATACATCATATGCATGCAAGTGCATGCACGTGCACACACACACACACACACACACACGTGCACACACTGTACTCACATTCATGAAATATTTAGGAATCATTATTATTAGCATTAGAGATATCTGAAGCTAAAATTTGTAGGAGGCAGTTTTGAAGAAATTGAAATTATGGAATATTTATCCATCCAGTGAGCTGCCTTGAGCAAGCGTCTCCAGTAGAATTAGAGTTATTTATTCATGAGTTGGTCTCTTACTCTCTTCCTTAAAGAGAAATCATGARACAGACTGAACAGGATGTTTGCTTACAAATTGGCTAGAGAACATTGTTCTCAGTTTATTTTGCAATGACTAATGAATAACATAACTTTTAATCATAGATTTTCAAGACCGACACCCTGACAAGCACATCCTGGTGTGTTGTGTTCTGCATGGCATCGTGTAGGCAGTTGTGTATTCCAACAAGAAAACAAAAGCAAAATGAAAAAGATCAATGATGTGTCATGAGAGAATAAGATTTTTCTTGCAAACAAGTTGTGATGTAAACTTTTTTAATTTTAGGACTTCCTAGAATAGTTTGCTATATGCGTAGAAAAACAGAAACATCAGCTTGGGACACAGAGAAAAGGGGCAGAAAGAAATCAGTCTATCTCTGTAAATGAATCAAACAGCAGCAATCATCAGGGACAAATAGAGCATGAGATTTTAGAATCAGGATGATTCCTAAGRCATCCTGCACTGTGTATCAGGGAAGATAGGAAGCAAATTGACACTGACAAATCTTTTGAAATGTACCTACCTGCTCATTGGGTGGTAAGAAATACCAGAGAATAGGAGCGATTCTTCCCCATCCCTAAATGCAAAACTGACCTCAAGGAGCTTTGCAACCTCATGTTTTCCCCACAGAAATTGGAAAGAGTGTAAATAACTTTCTCCATCTCTCCCTCACTATCAGTGGAGCAAGTTTGTCTAGGTTCTGTTAAATGTTGTCTGTGGAGAGATTATCTAACTAATGAAATTCAAAAAAAAAAAAAAAAAAAAAAGGCTGTATTCACATTACCTCTAAAGAAAAACTTTCAAAAGTGAAATATGAGAGAGGACAGGGTGGGACAACAACTGCCCTGGTTGTCAGAACACTTTGTTGGTAGGCAGAAGTATGAAATTGAGCAATAATTCTGCTTCTCCACTGTGTGTGCATATCTCATCCTTTCTTTCCTATGTTGCTGCTTAGAAAGTTCCCCTGCCACATGTGCAATGTTATGCTTGAAGCTGCACAATGCACAGAAAATCATTACGTGATTTGGGACCTGAATTATGGATCTGACTGATTACAAGCCACTTGTTTTACTTGCCTTGGAAAAGTGGATGTATTTATCCATCTACACTACAAGGATAACTCATGGACTTATTTAATACGTACAGAGCATTTGGATTGAATAAGGCTATATTCAAAATAATAAGTATGTATGTATATGCATATTATTATTCTATTGATAACTATATACATATATATAGTATTACTCTTTGACAAGCTCTTGTTTGAGTGATTATAAAGATGGATTTCTTTAAGGCTGAAATGTTAACACAGCCCTTCCAAACAAACTGTTTTGGCTTGCAAATGATCTTTGTCCACCTTTTCCTAGATCCTGTTTAAGTGGAGATGACTCCGATACCATTAGAGATGTTAATACATGGTGTTGAAGAAAGCCCTTGAACATTTCTAGGAACTTAATTTTAATTAACTACTTTTTTACTGAGAATAGAGAGAGAGAGAAGTGAATCTTCTTTTATGGGGAAGAAAAGCAAATTTCAAGACTTACTGAAAGACTTACTGAGAGGGAAGACAGGACTGCTGTGTTTTCTGCTGCTGATTTAAGTCTGAAAGATACCTTGCAGTAGATTATCAACTTGTTTTGCATTTTAATCTACATAAATCTCATCAGCATGTGCCAAGTGCTACCAGAAACCAGCTTCTGTGCTGCCACATTTCTGGCCATACATTACAGAAGAGACTAGATGTAATGTAAGCCAACAAAGAATACAGAGTAACGACATACTACTGAGCCAGGGATCTTTATGAGACAAAATAAAAGGTGTACCAGCTAAAGTATGTACTTTTAAAGATATTGGGCTTCCTTGTTTTAGAAGTGCTTGGGTGGCTTAATGGAGAAGGTTTCTAATGAATTTTGACATGTGTTAATGGTGCATGTCACGTTCTTTATATTTTCATAATGACAGGTCTAATTTCTAATGACATATGTCACATTGCATATATTTGTTAAATATAGGTCATGAGCTAAAAATATGCACAATATTAGGAAAATATATATGATAACAATTGCATATATCTGCCTCACTGCAGCAAGCTCCACTAATCATAAACATGATTCTGAAGGGTCTTGTAAAACTCAATGGCAAAATGTTTTTTAAAGTCCTGTCTTAAAAAGTGATGGCAAAATTTAGGCTTTGGGAGAGTTGGTATTGATGAGAAAAAGGAATTCTTTCTAACTGTAGATTATTCTTAGAGATGGTCCTTCTTCCTGTTGTAAGAAAGCTGAAAAATGCCTGATACTGTAACGTGGTAGTAATTGATTTATATGGTTTGGCAAAAGCTAGAAACAGCAGCTCTGGGAAGAAAGGGTAACAGGCGAGACACATTTCGGTCTGTCTATTGAAAAGTGGCTGCTCAGCATTATTGGTGTGACCTTCTGCTACTTAAAGAGTATGGTTGGTATTATTCTTCTTCTGGGAGGAGCACAGGTGATAAGTAACTGTTTTTTAGGTCCCACAGGCCTCATAAAAGCTTGCAGTATAAAAGCCGGAGCACTTGGAGAGACAGCAGGTGACTGTCCCTGTGGATCAGAATGGCTGACTTGCTTTGACTGCTGTTTTCTTAGAAATTCCTCTTGATAAATGCATTTTTCCTGTATATTTTCTATTTTGAAATGAAATGGTGGCGTTGCCTCTGTTACATATATCTGATTCTTTGAAGCCACACCTAGGTCTTGGGTTTTGTACACTCCTAATTTGATCCCACTGAGGATCCTACTTTAGGAGCAAGAAGAACAATTTCTTAGCCAGGAAACATCCTCAACCTAGCAACTTTACTCCAAAAACATATGTGAGTTATAGATTCTTTCAATAACACTCTCTCCCCATATCTGACCTACTTCTGCTTGTTAATGCATCAGTAATTCATGTTTCACAGCCAATACCGCCTGTTTTCTTTCTTCGGATATATTTTTCATGTGTAGTCTCAGCATTCAGCTGTGGTCTACAGCCCACCTACTTGGCCTAAGAAGGTCTAGCTTTCTTCCCCTCTTCCCCACACCCTCTGCTAACTTGTCACATATGCCCCAGCTGTGAATCTACTGTGGAAAAAGTGTTTCTCCAGTGTGTGCCAGCCTTTGAGAGAGAAATTTGATGACCCAGGATTGCAGGAACAAAGGCAATTAGAAGTCTGCTGCATATGCATTAAATAGACATATAATCCTAAAATGAAGATGTTACTAAGAACAGCCCATGAGGATGCTGAGCTAGAGGAAGCATGACAATAGATAATTTCAAATCCATCCAAGCTTGAAAGAGGTGTGTTTTCTTCTTTCCACGAAGTTAARAAAGAAAGCACTATAAAATCCCTTGACTTGAACAAGCAACATTCACTTTTTCTGTGTCCTGTCCTATCTTAGAGCACTCATCAGAGATCATTTTGTTCATCTTCAGAAGAAAACAATTATCAACCAGCCAAGAAAAAAACCCAGCTGCACTACAAGGAAACAGCAACTGTCCAATTCAGTTCTATTTCCACAGCAGATAATATAATCACAGTGTTGCCCCAGTGAGACAAAGTAATAAATCACTGACAAGAAATTGGAGTCATATATTTTAGATTATTTTAATGCTACTGTGAAATTCTACTTTAATTGAAGATATTGACCATTTTTCCTGTTAAAGACCAGATGATTTAAAAAGCAAACTAATGCAGATGCTGTTTTTAAATAGTTTCTTAGATTTCATAGGCCTTAGATTACTCATATGTTGTGTTTATAATCTGATAATGTTATTCTTAATACAAGAGATTGACCAATCTTTAAATTACATCTCTCCTCTACATCTTGTTTACATTACGATTTTTGCATTATCACATACTGAAACAGAACTCATTATTACTTTTTTAACTATGATACTGAGGTCTACTCTGAAAGGTTTCTTTTATCAACAAAAAGAGTACTGAAAAGATAATTACTGAAATAATCTTGTGTATTATTGTTTCGTATGTTATACTTTCTATAATAGTACATAGTTACAGTTAATAATTGTCCTTAATTGTGGTGTCCTCTCTGAGTTGGCAAAGGAATTTGAAACACCTGACCTGTCATATCTCWGCTGAACGGCAGTACACTAGAAAGCAAACTTTCTGTTGAAGTTATATCCTATTCTGTCATACCCAAGTCTGATTGTGACACTTGCAAGAATATTGACACTTCTCATTTGTATGAGAATATTCTCTGCAGAGTACAAAGGCAGAAGATGAAACTCTGTTTYGTTCCCAAGTAAACATACATTTAGATAGCAAAAATCTTTCTTCAATATAAAAGAAGTTCAGCATTTTCCTTAGGCTGCTGAACAGCTAGTCAATACACTTAAGCTATTTTGTTTTACACTCTTTTTTTCTCTCTGTTCTTGCTGTACCGCACTATCAAGTTGCAGAAATCTCTTTCTATCAGTATCAGACTATGAGCTTGACAAAAAATCTCTAGTATTTATGGCTGGAGAACTCAGTCAGATAGAAGTAAAGCTCTCTCCAAAATGCTACCCAAAACACAAGCTGAACTCAGACTTCTATTTCAATGCTGTTAATGTATCAGTTKCCCTTATCTTCAACATGAAGGTTTTTTGAAGCCAGCCAGGGCTGCTATTCACCCTACAGGAGGAGAATGAACAGAACCAGCTTTGGGACCATAGGTCTTAAGACTCAATATGTTCATAAACGGACTGAGAGGAACAGTTGATATTACCAATATTAATGTTGGCAAAAATACCTTTTATAAAATAATGATTTCAAACCATAAAAAAGACTTTTCATTATGAAAAAGACCTAAAGAATATCCTAGAGAGCTGAAACATTCACTATTACAAATTAATGAAGCCCAATATAGCCCTGTTGCATTCTAGAGAATGATTTTATAAACCTGAGAAGGAGAGGGTCCAGGCAAGACAAAGGAAACTATGTCGTTTCTACATTGCTTCTTTCATCTTTTTCTATTCTTGTTTTGCCAAAACATTGAATGTAGAGGACTTCTATATCAAGATGGAGTTACTTATTTACACCTACATTTCTGCTAACTGTATACTAACTTGTGGAGGACATTACATCAAAAACCACGAAGATCTATTTTACGTGGATTAGAGATATGTAGCTATAAGTGTTCTTCACTTACCCTTCCATTGAAARGATTCGTTTACTTATTCTTCACTGAGAATGGCATATGTGGTTTGTGAGTAAATGAGGTTTCAATACCTCTTTTATATACCTTAGGAATCTTACTAATATCCTGATGTGATGAACATACGTACAAAAGATAGCTAGGTTAGATGCTCCATTTAGTATTCTGAACATATTGTAATGCCTACAGTTCTCCTCGTGAAGTGAAACAAAGTGGCTGTGCGTGTAAAGGAAGTGGTCAGCAGCTTGAATATAGCTGAGAAAAGAAGTCATTGTGAATGAGGCTTACAAATGAAAGAAATTATGCAGTAACTGTATGATCAGAAGTACTTGATATTTTGACAAGGAGCAAGGACTCTGGAATTTGCTTCAAATTTCTCCACAGTGTTTTGAGCTTGCTAGGTATATATTTTGCAGCATTTCTCACAAATCATATTTTGCTTATAAAGCAGAAAGATGGAACAAGAGATGTGCAGGTTGTTACTGCAGCTATTTTTATTAGCCTAAATAGAAAGCCATTGAAGCCAGAGCAGTGTTACTGGATTGATGCAAGAGATACACAGACCACAGTGCAGTGGCATTAAACCTGCATGACACCGGAAAGAAGATACAGCTCTTGATTTCTYGTTGTGCCAGATTTTCTTATTGGAAACACCCTCCTACTACCCACTGACACAAATATTAGCAGAGGAGCCTGGCAGACAAACACRGAAAAGAACCACTGCATTTTGTACTTATACCATCCTTATGTACGTATGTAACAGAAACAGGTTCTCTTACGGGACAGCTGGGCTGCTGACTAAACACTTTGGCGCTGTTTGCTGTACAACTTGAAATTAAAATTCTCTATAGGCTTATGCAGTTAGGGGCACTAGCTCAGCTTTCCAGCAGCATGTATTGAGGAGGCTAGGGTGGGGGCAGCAGTCCCGGGGCCGTGACTAGTCTCCCAGGGTCACAGACAGCCATGGCATATARCTCGGCCTCTCACAGAAATCCATCTCACTGCAAAGACACCGGTGGCATTGCTGGATAGCGCTACTAAGTGTCCTACTAGAAATCACGGTTTGGTGGGGCTAGCACTTCACAGCCCGAGTCAGGGATGCTGCTGCTGAAATCAGCCAACTTATGCTGATGTGTAATAGCCGCTTAATTTTGCAGCAATTAGGGATCAGTTTAAACCTTTCAGTTTCCTGAACTATTGTGCAGTTTTCGTTTCAGATATTCTTTGGCTTATATCAATAACTTAGAAACTGAGAACGCTAAGAAAAAAACAAATAAGATGATAGAAAAGAACCATGTAGACTATACAAACATTGGAAAAACTTAGGGTTTTTTGTTGTTGTTTGTTTTTTAATACGGAGCTATCAACACAACAAAAAATAAATTATTTTTAAAGTTCAGATATTGAACTCAGGAAGAAAATCAGAAGTGCTTTCCCTGCTGTTCTTTTCAATATTCACTTCATGTTTTATTTGGAAGTTAGATTCATCTCCACTCTAAAATGTACTCTACTTTTATCTTAAGTATTGCTGTTTCCAAAGGAACAAAGAATATTTCTTATCAGCATCTTCCGGCTGGACTTCCTAATGCATTTGATTTTGAGCTATTAACCCAGGAGACCTATGTTCACAATCACTTTGTGGTTTTTAAGACCCTACAGGTTTAGAAGTGTATGGACATTCTTAAAAAGATTATTACTTTATTTTGTACTTAACAATGATTGCCAATATCCTCTTGGCTTTTGGCTAAAAGATCAGCATGTCAAACCTCTGCATATCTGCATTTTTCTCTTGCACTGCTGTTTGTTTTCAGTAAGCCCCTCATAACATGAAATTTCAACAGCAGCTCACACTATTTTAAGGCAGAATTATCACACTGTCATCCTCTGCTAGTCAAATGTAGTCACATGAAATTATTAAAGCACTCTTGTGAAACTAATTGCAAGAGTCATYACAAATCTAACCTAAAACTGATTTAGAATTAAATCTCTTTCTTCTCGGTTCTCTTAAATTAGTTGTTCAGATTTTGTTGTCACATCTGAAAACTGCTGAAATTAGCAGCCTCATTGCAACAATGCTGATAGAAGTGGGATCAAATTCAAATCTAATGATTTCCATAGAAGAAATGTTGGGCCATAACAGGATTTTTTTTTCTATCAGAAGCTAATCTGCATTTCATTTTAAATGATATGTAAACATTATAATAAACTTTTGAACCTTGTAGAAATGTTCTCTTTCAGCTGGTAAATCACTAATTTAATAGAATGACAATCCTTTCATGTTTTTATGAAAACCAGAATCATATTTGCAGGATTAATTTTCTATCTAAAATTGTAAGTGATTGGCTAACAATTTTCATTGAAAAAAATTTTATTCTTCCTACATATACTTATGAGACTTCTGTAGATAATCTATTTAACATGAATGCTAAATGTACATTTAAGAAAACAGCTCTCAAATTCCAACCTAAAATTTGGTTGTCTGATTAAAGTTACATGTAACATTTCGTACCTTTCCGAGCAGACACCCAGTTAAGGACATGGTCCTTTTTCAGCAAAGCATTAAACGTATACTTAGCTTTAATTGTACTTCTGAAGCTCACTGGATTCAATGGGATTTAAGAGTGTGCTTAAAGGTAAGCCTGTGACTAAGTAGTATCTTGTACAAGGTACTAGCCTATGCTCATGAGGAAAGAGATCTCAAAAGAATAAAATTTTTACCTTGATCTAAATAAATTGAGAAAAAAATCTTCTTCATGATATCTTTAATTCAATAATAAGGCAACCCCAGTAAAACACTCATAGAACATCAGTCTTATAAAGTGTGAGTATCTTGTCCTAAGCAGACTAAAACTATATTAGAAAATAATTTTCTTTGGTAGCTATTAGCATCTCTGCAGCTGCCAAGACAAATCTGTCTGGTCTTAAAAGTATTYCCATTCCATGCTGATACAGGCTAACTTTGGTTGTCAGCTAGGCTCTGGTATTGTTCTCTTAAAATGTCTTCTTCCAAAACAAAATTCTCTGGCGATATGATTTATTGCTTACATTTCTTGCAATAAAAAAGGAGGGAATACTATCTCCCCTTAATTGCTTCTTTCTAATCCTAAACTCAAATATCCACAGACTAAAGGTAGAAAAAGGTTATTTATCTATTACCACAAACATACATACAAAAATACCAGCTGATTTTTGATCTGAGGAAGTCTCTGTTTCTCCTGTATTTGGTATAAATTTTAGGATTAAAATTTTGATTATTTTCTAACATATCTTTGCAATTCTTTAGGAATTTTTATATTCAAGGCAAATACTAAAATTAGAATTAAATGCTCTCAGGCTTAATTCAGAGTACATATATTAAAACTGGCATAGTTCCTATAAATTATTRTTTTTATAGATTTGAATTCTCTTAGCGTGTTAACAGAAATAACACAAAGTTTCAAACCGAACAGCATGACTTGCTAGATATAGTCAATCAAATTAGCGTTTGCATTTAACACTGGTATAAAATTCTACATTTTCTATTATCAAATCCCAGTCTCTGTGCACTTGTGCCTTCTAAACATACCTTGCATAAATTCCCTATGCTCAATCATGTGAAGATTAAGAAGTTTAAATCAATGAGAAAAATATGTGAAGCATCTGGGAGCATTTGTATTTGCCCAAAAATACTTTATCTGTACAGCAAATATGTTGAAACCAGAGGAAAATTGGTATACCTCCACAGCCRCAAAGGCTGGATGGTTATAAAATCTTATCAAATACAAGTGCATTGTCTTGTCTGTGGCAATTCTGTAAGCAGTCTATAATTATTCATGATAATTTTTCTGTCATTATCATTTACAATAAGAAAACATTCTAGGTTAATTACATTATGTCTAATTTACTGTTACTAAATATAGACTGGCCTACAACAAATGCTGAACTGTAGGAAGTTGTGATCCAGAAGGGAGAATTATTTCAGCACTTCTGATTGTTGCCTTTTTTGGCAACATATGTAACCAATGCACGCAGGGGAACCCTGGGTGACTGCAAACACGTATTTCCTGTGTTTATAATCAGAAGTTGCATTTCTTTTACTGACATTCTTTTTTACTCGTTCATCTAAGTTAGCCCTCAATTCTTCTAGCTAGTCCACATGTGTGCTGTGGCCATGGGAGTCTCTTTGGGATTTCTTGGCTCTCTACAGACTTAAACAAATCCAGAACTCCTGCAGGAAAATGCATCCTTTGTACAGATGTTTGTAAGCCTCTATGGCCAAGGTTGTTTTTTTATTTTTTTTATTTTTTTTTAATTTTTCTCCTAGTTGTTAACGTTGGTGATTTATGATGATATTTTAAACATACTGACAGCTTTTCTGAGATACCATCTGGGGACACTTTAGGCACCTTCACAGGCCTCCAGGGCGCTTCAGGTCCCATGTAGAAAACTGCTGTTGCACTCTTCGGGCTGCTTCCAGGGAACAATGGACTCCAAGGCAAAGCCTCCTGTTTTGCTTCACTGTCAGGAATAAATCTCCTCCCCTGAGGATTATTCATGGAGTTTCCTTTATAATTTCTCATTTTTTTTCAGCATCACCTTACAGGGCTAGTCCTAGGTTAGGCTAGCAGCTGTACAAGTGCAGAACTGCAACAATAAAACTTGTCTTCCACCTGAAAACCTTGTATCTAGACATAAACATCCAAGACAATAGATAGCTATGGAGAGTCTGGAAGTGAAGGAAAGTACTGAGGAAAATTGATTAGCAGCATAGCACATTCAGTGCCTAGTCAGGAATCTGCTCCTCTATGTTTTTCTTAAATGCTACCTATGAAATAAGCCATATATCTCTGGTAACATTAAATGAAGGACAATAAAAATAGGCACAGCTCTTATTCCAATCAACTTTTCTGAGCTTTTTCAGAAAAAGTTTTTTTTTCCATCTCTGTTTGGTGCATTCTTTTTTATTTTAATTCTATAAGTAGAGGGGTTTTTTCAGTGCTTTTGGTTTCTCATAGATCTCAGGGGTGCAGTAATTTGATTCACACACARATTTCTTTTTTTAACGCAGGAATATTAATAGCATGTGAAAGTTGGAAAATCAATTTTCTCTTTGTGTTTGATTCATATTAGGAGCCGCATTCAAACTGTACCCCAAATCTGTTCCGCAAAATTTTCAACTGGAAAGAAACTTTCCATTTTTACCTGTGTATGCAGAAAATCCTCCCAGATCCACACGGCTTGTTCCCTTGCAGGGTTTGCGCTTGGTTATGAATGACTTTCTCTGTTCTAACTGCAATGCTGAAAATATTCTCAGTGTGCTGCCATAAGATTAGTGGACACTTTACCCAGTGTGTGAACTCTAGATAAATCCCAGAACAACAGCAGGAAGAAAGCAACATAAGCTCAAGCAGAAGGTCTCCATTTATTGGAAATCCGCATACTGTATGCTTCAGTGGCTCCAGGGTAACAAACTGCTATACCTGCCTCTCTATATATGCAAGATCAGAAAAGCAGATGCTGCCCTGACCTCTATCCATTACATTCATGTTGCTGTACTCATCTGTATTTATTTGTGCCCCAGTTATGTTATGTTTATTATTCCTATTTAATTCAATTATTTATGTATATTTTCTGGATGTGCTTTGTATCTTTAAAAAAGCTAGATAGTGGCATTACATATTCTGTGATTTTTCAGTGTTTCCACTTCATATATTCTCATTATAGAAAGCTGAAAGTTCATCTTTTAGCAACTATGTAAATCAAAACCAGCCTTGTCCACGTCATCAGGTAGCAATCTACTAGCCAGTGAAGCCATAGTGTCCACAGCYTGCCCAAAGGCAGACACAGGGTAAAGCTGAGAACTTTGTAGTGGCCTTGCAAGATTAACACATCCTAGGCATGCTGCAAAAGCTCTACACTGAGGTCAAAAGCATGGACTGCTTTGGTGAGTTCTTAATCAGAAAGAAAAGCAGTGTGGGTTGGAAGAAGCTGTTGCTACTTTAAAGATTTCTAAGAGTAATGAGGACTCTCCTGTATTCCCAAGTATTTGAATCGTTGTGTTGATAGGAAAAAAGATACCCTAGACACAAGGAAAAGCTGTTGCACTTGTTTCTCAGAAAGGCTTGCTTCAGTTTCTCACTTCCTTTTTATTTGAACTGAACCTCAGCCAGTTGGTTTTCATCCAGGTCCCCCTATCTGCCAGGCATTGAGAGAACAGGGAATCAGCTCTGTCAGGATCCTCTGAGAGGAGATGTGACTGAGTGGCATCAATGTATTGATGACATCGTAGCCATACATCCTCATATTTCCCCAGGTGGTTTCAAAGCAACATTGATCAAGAATAGTGACAAGCTAAAGCCTCAAAGGATTCCCCAGCAGAGAAAGAGCAATTGCTCTTGCGTTCTTGGTCTCTTTGAAAGACATCTTGACTCATAAGAAGTAAGTGGCACCTCCAGGTCAGTGGTAGAGAAGGCCACTTTGCCAGCCTGATGAGTGTGGCAAAGCAGGATGGCCTCGGCCYGTTGCCCAGAGGAGATCATTAGCTACCATGACTATTGTGGCTCCCTGGGTACACAGTCCAGCCCCAAGCCTGACTGACAGCAGTCCAGAAAAATTACACATTGCAGCAAGCATCTGCAGTAGCCTGAACACTGCTTTGTGAGCACCCAGCCTGTGGAGACAACTGCCACCAGCGAATGAGACTGCTGTCACCCAGTATTGTTTCTTCAAGTAGGATTTTGTGCAAAGGATTTCGCTGCAGGCTTGGATTAATCAAGTTGCATTTCAGTGTTTTCCTGGAAGTTCTTCTTCCCTTTGGGGGGAAAAAAAAATCATAATCTATATCAATCAGTAAGAAATTCAAGAAAGAAGGACAGAGTCTTGCAGGGAGTTGAGTGATTTTCATCCGGCACATCAAAAACCTAAGAATATAGAAAGCTGAAATTGAGTATAGATGGGAAACTTCTTCCTTCAGCAAGAGCTCCAAGTGGCCGAATAAATCAGTCAGAACCTAAAAAAATTCTACATTAAAGTACGTTACAGATCTTTCTTATAATGAGGTACTGACTGCAGGTTTACACAGTAGGCAAGGTGGGTTTGGTTTAATAACTTTACTGCCCCTCAGATGCATACAGGTAAAAGGATAACGTACCCTCCTCACTAATTTCGTTGTAAGGTTATATGGAAATTCAGAGTTGAATTCAATGTTTTAGAACTTTAACACTAAAAAGGTAATATGAAAAACATTCATAATGAAGAGAACACATTCTCTTTGTTCATTTGTAGAATGTTACTTATAAAACCTGTTTTAAATTAAGATATAGTTTAAGGCTTACASATATTTGTGGACAACACACAGAGGAAAGTACAGAGAAAAACTCTTTACTAGTGGACTTGGTAATTAATTGAGATTTATATTTTTTCATTAAAGCACTAATTTTTTTCTCACTATTYTCAACTTACCAGATTGCTAGAAGAAATAGAAGTGCATATGCTAATAACAAACTTCGCTTTGTGAAAGGAATAGTTCCAACTGCTGATGGCTGATTTATCAAAACTTCAGTCTCTAGGAGGAGTTATTAACAAATGTTCATTCTGATCAGTCAAGAAAAAAAAATCGTTAGATTTATACATTTGTTCAAGTGCGTACCAAAAATGAGAAGGTATAATGAAGACTTCCTCTATCAGCCTGCTGGCCGAGACTCTGTACGCTTCATACACACACCATCATGACAACACCTCGTGGCTGAACTAAACTTTTTGAATCTTGAGATAGCAAAGGTCTCCTGAGCCTTTAATCAGGGAAACAGTTTGGAGTTATCGTTGACTCTGATTTGATCTCTTAACTGCCTTGCTGCATCTCTCAGAATAGTCTCTTTGGTGAGACTATTTTATTTGGTGAGACTATTTTATTTGTTTTACCTACTAGGGAACACGGTTTTTACAGTGTTCCCACTTTTTCAGCAGACCTGCAGGGATGAGCACAGAGAGCCATGCGTAACTGAATCAAGGGGCACTGAAAAATTGTGAACATCACAGAGCACAAGATCAGATCCAGTTAAATTCCAATTCTTTTCCTCCTTTTTTCATTTTTTTAAAACTCAAGGTAGATGAAAAACATATCTCTCTGTATTAATAGAGATAGTGTTTTCCTAACAGAACATGTCTGAAGCCAAATCTTGTCTCTCACGTATGCATTCAGCTCTCTTAACTGCTGATTTGCTTCAGCAATGAGCAGAAAAATCCTTGTTGCTATAAAAAAATTACTAGCATCACAGTTATTAATCTTAATAATAATGATATGGAGAATATATTGGGTAATTTCTTGATCTCCTTTCATAGTTCTCAAGAGATTCATCTGACCTTTGAAAAGGTAACAAGTTCAAAACTATAATCATAGAAAATAACGATTCCACTTGGATGAACCAGTCTGTATTTTTCATCTAACAACTGTGAGGAATTTTTTTATACCATTCATCCCTGATGAGTGCCAGATATGAGCAAATGCATATAAGCTACTATGCCAGCCATCTGTTGACTAAAGCCSTCTGCCAGCTGCTTACTGTGGCATGCAGGTGCGATGGGGATGCAGGAAAGTCAGCAAGAAGTTTATTCTGAATTCTCCCACTCTGTGCCCATTTAAGGAGTTTAAGTAAGGACTAATAAAGAAAACTAAGTTGCAAGGGTAGTAATGTGTTTAGGGACATATAGCTTGTTGAATTACTGAAAGATTTTTTAACTGTGTTTATTCTGGCAGGCATATCCTTATTCAGATATTTTTGGGAACATAGATGACTCAGGAACCTTGCTTTCTTTTTGTCCTTGAATATAAGTCTTTTGCAAGAAATGGAAATAAGCTCACTGAGATTTTTTTTAGGAATACCTTTTTAAGTCAAAAGGGAATCTTCTTACTTACATGATCAGATCTTAAGTAGGTCTTCCAAAGCCCTGGGTGCTAGACAAGCCTTCGCAGATTGTCTCCTAGATAACCCTGTAGTATTTAAATAGTAGTAGTTCTATAAACTTTGATTTATTCCACACTCCTTCTCCAGATAATTTTATCAAGAGAACAGTTATCTTCTAAATCAGCTTTGTAAAGATCACATTATAATTGATTTAAATAGGCACTGTTGTTTTTATCTGAACAAAAAGACTCAGATGAGCAGATGCAGTAGGTGCAGGCCGTGAATGATTTTTCTTCTGCTTAGGTATACAGAAGCCAATAGAAATGTGGAATCCCATATGAATCTCTTATGCACTAATAAGGAATGACTTTTTGTTGTGAACCTTACTTTTGAGTGAAACATGCAGCTGAACAGCATTATGATTCGTGGCAACCTTGAAAGCTATTTTTTTGAAAAATACAAGATTTAATTCAGAGCGTAAAAATTACATACATTTTGCTTCTTGGGGTACCAGCATTTTTCCTAAAAGGACTTTGACAATGGGATTTTACTATTTCCAGTAGAAATTCTAGGCCTGTTTGTAAGTTCAGTATGAAACTTTCCCTCATCCAATAATAATTACAAAATTATACAAACTTAGTACTGTAATACCAAACTAGATGCTCCTTTTTACCTTTTTTGTCTTTTATCTCTTCAGGCAAGGAATGTGTGGAAGGATGCATGAATTGTATTTGTAGAGTCTGTGAACTGCTAGTTTGGGATGCCTTTGGTTTTTATTTTCAGGACAGTTAGGTATATAGAGCCAGGAAATAGTGTTTCTTGTTACACAGCATGACTTAATTTATTTGGAGGTATTATAGGCACAAGAAGTGCTTCTGATACAGCTTTCACCAGTATTTCTGAGGAGCATGGCCCACTTAAGAAGCTTTATCATACTTTATCATTTTCTTTCTTCTGATTCTTTGTACAATAGCTACAACCCTGAAAATAGATAATGTCTTACCATTGCTGAGTATCTGGAAAACTTTTCTACAAAAGCCCTACAGATAAGATATCAGAACTATATCCTTGGATAAAATTGATTTCACTATCAGTAAGACACAATTCCCTCGGGACATTCAGCTGATTTTCCCTGTTCTAAAAGCTGAGATCAAATCTGGATCAGGATCCAAGAGAATGAGTTTGCTGATTCAAGAAACCCAGTCCATCAAAGACACTCATCCATGGCATGTCTTAAAGACTGAAGTTCRAACTATCCATGTGCTAGTTTTTGTATTCAACAGTCTTTTACAATTCCAATCCCTCATATTCTGGCCAAGAGTGTGCCACCTCTGTCCTTCTATAATACTTGGATGACCATGCATAGTGTACCCTGTTGACCTCCTAAATACTAAAATTACATAATTTGACATATGCCAGTTCAGTATTTGTTTGCGTGAAACCATATATTCTTTACTAAAGCTAAGAAAAGAGAGGTTAAAAAYATATATATTTAAATAAAACTTTATGATTATCTTCATTAGAAACAATTCTCATTTTAAATCTTATAAAATTAATGTTTTTCTTAACTGTTCCCCATGGCAATTATATTCTGGTAGTAAAGAAGACTTTTACTTAGCGAGGTAAACATTACTTTCCRTGAAGACACTGTCTACAATATCAATTAGTATTTCCTGTTTGAAAGTAATCTTGAAAAAAGAATTTTTTAAACAGTCAGTTGCAGCAACCTGCATGTTCTCTATTGGATCAGAGGAATTTCGTTTATAAAAAATTACTGCTAAAGATGCTTCACTCTTAGTATAAATGATAGAACTATTGACACGACAGAATGCACATTGGAAAAACTGGCATCAATTTGAGATCATCAAAATAACAGGCTGATCACCTTAAGACATTAATTAGCAGATCTTGATACCTCCTGCCTTATATTTTGATGGCAGAATTCCTCACCTGCACTGAACTGTTCTTTGAAAGGAAATCTTAAGGCACTTCATACCAACTTCATGTTTTAATGTCATGTCACTCCATTTTTAAATARTTATGTTCTTCATGATGAGTAAGATCCTCTATGATATTGGCGTGAAGCTTTGAGAGGTTTGTTGGGAAAAGCAGTAAAGAAAGGAAGGAAAGAAACACCTGGAATAAAGCTAGGTAAAGATGGTAATAGAAAGAGTAAATAAATGTCATATAATACAATACTTACAAAAATGTAGATTCAAGATAATTTAAATTTTTTGGTCACATTTAAAAACTTTAGGAATGATCCATCTGTTAAAACTGATGTGAGTCTGTTGATTTAAAGGAAACAAGTTCACTGAACTCAAAAACAGTCTCCTTTTTCTTAGCATTTGTTAGCCCTTCGCAAAAACACAGGCATTAATGTAGGCCTCTCATAACTTTATATTATGAGGCTTTTTTTGTTCCTTTAGATTATCAGTTTTCATAGGGTTATTTTAGATGTCTAGTATTGAAAGACAATTGACAAAAAAGATATACATCTTCTGTGTTTTCACCTAACATATAGTTAGGCCAGCAAGGGCCTAGGTCTTAAAATAAAATCTAAAAAATGTTACTGGATTCCCAGTATGCAACTGAGAGATTTAAATGTTCTCTCAAGGGAGACAGAAGACTACCAATCCAAATGTTTAAAAATCAACAGCATGGAAATACACTATATAGTAGTCACTTCACTTATATAAGGTATAAGAGGTGTCCTGTTGTTAATTAAAAAACATACAAGGGGACTCCTGTAAAGATGAATTGAGAACAAAACCTGAACCTACCTTTTACAGGTCAGGAAAGCTCTCTTTGGGAGGCAATGGGGCAGATTATAGATGTGTCTGAGAAAGAGATGAAGACGCAAGGTTTGGAAGCATCACTTTTAAAAATATTTTGCTCTTGAGACTATTTTTTCTCCTGTTGCTTTTCCTTATTAATCTTTAATAGGATTCTTCTACAGAAGAATTCAGATTTCTTCCTATGTCTTCTAAACCTTCTTATTCAACTGGATTCAGCTATCCTGGGGCTCTATCTTGAGTTTTCCTGCTTAGTGGACTGAGGGAAGGAAAGGCAAATCCTACAAGGGCTGTTCCAATCTACAGTGAGAGTAGACTGGAGACAAAAGCAATGTGGATCTTCAACTACATGTCCCCTAGTATCTGCTTTCAGGTCAGATTGCCACAGAGAAGGAGGTTAGCTATGCTAAGAAAAAAGTATCTACTACTTAGAGTGCACCTGTGAGGAGAACAGGAATCAAATTTGGCAGTCGGGGTCCTACCCTGTGCTGAGGTAGCATCAGGCTCTTGCTTCATTTGTTTGTAAATGTAATTTGTTTTGTAAAATTACAAATTCAGCTCAAATGAGGCCAAAAATGTGCCGTAACTTCAACGTGCAACAATAAATAAACCCTGCTGTTATTCCAGAAGTCAGAGAATTTTCTGAGTTAGGCCTATTACCCATCCTGCTTCACTAAACTTCCCTAACAATGTATATTCTGCTATTGAAGTAGGTCACTCCATAGGAACTATAAGTTCAAAGAGGTGTTTGATACAGTTGGCTCCTAGGTGCTATTCCACAAGCTTGACAGGTTTTGTTCTCCAATTAAAAAATAGAACTAAGTTCATTCACATTTCAAGCATAGTCTCAAAACATAAAAGCTGACCATTAGCTGTCTAGGTAGAGCATGATTCAGAAGTCACACATTAGGACACATTAGTCATACATTAAGATTTATGAACTGTGTGTCATCCCATGTTTTTCATCACAGTGGTGAAAATCTCTTCTTTTTAACATAACTCATTGTGTTTGTCCCAGTCAAATTTCAGGTGTCACACAATGAATTAGATCCCAGTCTTTGATACCTACACAGTAGGTGTGGTTCAGAAGTTCTATTTACAATAATAAGCTAAATATTTTAATTTTTTGTTGAAAAACATCCTAAAGTCTGACATAACCCTTAAAGATAAAAGGCTGTATCTTTCTCCACAGAGTAGTCCTACACAGGATTTATATACATATATAAATACATATATATATATATATATCAAAGTTCTGTTATGGCCATTATTATTAAACAGTTCCMAGGTCATCTTTTCAAGAAGAATTAAGAGTATGTCCTTCAGACTTACSCCCTCACCTTCTTTTAGATTCAAAGTGCTATTACATACTGCAATGAGGAGCTTTATCAGGAGAACCGCTTCTATGTTCCTGTATGATCAATTGGATGTTCACTGACCTGCAGCATCTATCAGTTTATAGCAAAGCTTCTTCCTCTACTGGACTTCAGATTTCAACATTTGTATTCCAGGACTGAAAATTGCCTAAAATTTGACAAAGTTGCTTAAATTTACATTTCTGCCTGTTTTGCAAAACAATGACCTGGAACCTAAAAAAACCTTATTAGCTCACTACTAAATTTCTTCACATCCATTGTCCCTGGAAGTGAGCTGAGATGAGGCATTCAAAGCTTCATTTAGGAAGGATAATGATTACTCCAAAACCTTTCTAGTTCTTCCTGATTTGGGAAAAAGCAAGGATCAAAAATAGGGTTAGTCTTCCATCATGTAATATTACAAATTAATGCAGATATTCCAAGTGAAAATCTTGCAGTGTAACTGGCATTTCAAAATTATTAAAAAGTATAACTTTTTAAAGTTTTTGTGGCAGCTTATTAGTTGGCTAGTTGGTTAAGAAACCTCATAGTACATGATTCTAGTGACAGGACTGTGAATAGCAAGGGGTTTAGTTGTCAAGAGACTAGTTCTGTGCTGTTTCCCATCTGCATTTATCATTTAAGATTTCCATTTTGACTGGCAAGGGCAGAGTCTAATCCATACCTTATATATGTATAATCACTGAGTTTTAGCAATAGTTTTGTCATTTTCAAAAATACAAGTAACAACTTGTAAACAACAACTACTTATCATAGTACAAAGAAGGACATCTTCTCCCATCATATTATTAAATATACAAATATATTCTAATATGCAATGAATAACGTAATTTCAGATAATTTCTACTGTTTTATCCCACTGTGCTCAACACCAGTGATTCTAATGTATGTATCAAATACTATCACAATCCTTGACAAAAGTCCCTAATGTATGTATTTTGTATATTTCCACATAGAAAATCACCTTTTCTAATTATGATTTTCTTAGTTTGAACACTTTCTGAAAACCTAGGCTTGAACCTCAGCTTTTTATCTGTTCTTCACCGTTCTCTGGCTTGGCTCTTGAACTCACATTTTCAGTTCTATTCAGATGAGGGGCAATATTTCTACTGGCTTCCATGGGAACAGGATTGGGTCATTAATGTATATTTGACATGGAAGAGTAGAACAATTGAAGTCAAAATGGTTTAGGAGGTCTASTTAAGTTGATTTTAATGAGGAATTTTTAAGTTCTCATATTTCTTAGTTTTTTTCTATTGGAAAAATTTTCCTTAACAGTGATGGGAGTTATGAAGTGTTCAACGAGTTGGTTGTATTCACTCAATACCATTGAATTTGTATACCTTATAGATTCAAAAAATAAATGCAAATTAAAGCCATACCCTTTCTCTTTCCCTTCTTTCTGCTCACACCTCTCCCTGAGCTTGGAGTATACTTTGCCCAGCTGAATTTGCTTTCTTTCAAAACTTCATGAAAAGCAAACATTCATGGAGATGTGATCTCCACTGCAGAGTAAACTCTCTTTGAAATTCAGGTGACTATACATAGATTTTTTTTCATATTTATTTTGCAGTAGCAGTGCAGCTGTTAAGTGGCTTCACTGGTAACTATTCAATAACTGAAATGACAGCAGCCAAAATATATTCTGATAATTGCAAAATTAACTCATGTCACTGTTTCAAGAGGGTGTTTAACCCTGGGAAGAGGACTGAGCCATGTACGGGCATTCTAGACCACCTTTCATTTAACAGGATATATTAGTTTGATTAAAGTTAATAAAGCAAGAACAGATTTAGCAAATGGAACTAATGTTCAGAGATAATTTCAGTTGGAATGAATGAACAGGAGAACTGGAGAAGTAATTACAGGAATTTGCTAAAGACCTCTAGGGTGAAATGAACATGACCACAGCACACTGTATGAAGAGGCAGAATGGGAAACAAAACATAGTTAGTAATAGGATACTTTAATTATCCAGAAGTAAATTAGGAACAGCCTGTGGTAACACTACCAATAGGTTTATAACAACGCAGAGCTAATATCGCATTGTTTGAAACCCAGTTGGTAAGCTGTCTGGAAGTGTGTGGAGGAAAAATATATGAGCTAATTATTATTAGGGAGTGTGGCATTCTCTTGCTCACATCGCCTAGCACCTCACTACTTAAGTGGTTCCTTTGATTGCAAAGGGCTAGTCACAGAGATTTCGCTCAACAAATTCATACTCAACACATTCAAGTGCTGACTCAGGAGAACTTGTGGTATCTTTAGTACTCTTACATAATTTTATTTTACAGAGTACTAGAATGTATTTTTTAAATAATAAAATATCATAAAATATAAAATATAAATATAAAATAATAAACAGAAGAGTTTTAAACTGTAAAGCAAGGTATTTTTACCATTTCCTCTTTGGCTGATCTGGATTACAACAGGATGGTGGCGCTTGTTCACACAGATGAACTCTGACTTTTAAAGACTCTGACAAGACTTAGTTGCACTCTTTTAATCTAAGAGCATAACTTGTAATCAATAAGAAAGGCTTTTAAATCATCAATAATTTATTCAAAATTATTCAGCTTCTCAGCCTTCCAGAAACACTGTTTGTGATTCAGTATAATTTCAGCATAAGTAACATAAGTTAATTTTACCCTTTTCCAGCTATAACGTTGTTGCTGCAATATGAATTAATACCAAAAAGCTACTATTCATTCTGCTGTTTAAAATACTAAAATACTGGTAGACACTCTGTAGTTGTCATCATGCTTATGCCAGTTTGAATGCACAGCAACCTGTGTAGTAAATATAGATGGCATAAAGTAGTTTTCAGTATATCAGCGCTGATAGCCTGATGGTAGGATCTCATATACAATATTCTACAGATCCTGTGATATGGAAAATGCTGCTGTCATCTGAAAAGTGATTCTGTGGAAGTGTGGTCGCAGAGTTTTATGTCTATTGTCTCTCAGTGGTTCCTGTACTGATGTGTTCAATTTATAATTCAAGGTTGTTTCTTCAACATTGGACTCAGCAAATTCATCCTAAGATCTGATACTCAAGCTGACTTGATCCGTTCATTGTTTCTTTCTTTCTATTCTTTCCTTTTCTTCCTTTCTTCTGTTCTTCTTTCTTCCTATCCATTGATGTTTTTTCATTTCGCTGTTTGGCTAACTACATTAACAACAATGCAGATGTATTTTTACATCCTAAAAAAATCTGTGTGTTTCTAAAGTATACTCAGAGAGCCCACTGAAAAGTCTAGAGCTGATATGGTAGATTCACATTCTTAGTTTCCAAAGCAGAATCAATTGGTACCCATTCCACTTAGAATATACATATTCTCTCCAAAAAGCAATATAACAACAAGGGAGCACTGCAGCTTTCCTGTATAAGTTTATGTAGCTCCAGCATTATTTTATATGTATTCATTTGGTTGGTTGATATTTTTAAATAGATGTGTGAGCAGATATCAAGTGGATTACCTTTGTAGCAAGCATGAAGAATTTATTGTATACGTAGTCAAAGTTTGATAAGAAATGTGTAAGAGAATAAAGTTATAAATCAATTGAAAAAATGTTGTACTAACATACACATGGAAGGTGACACCTTCAACAGAGGAGGCTAGGTACTGCGATTAAAAGCCCAACATCCCTTACTTTGCTTGTGTGGACATTGATATGATAAACATCTTGATGGTATGAGTATCATATCCTGAGCAAAAAGCTCAGGTTCTTATAGCTGCCTAGATTTCTAGTCTTGGCACTGGCATCATTTGACACTATTTTATCTTGAGATTGGATTTTCACCCTATTCCTCAGCTAAGCTTAAAAATATATTGACCGAATGCATCATTTAGGCAAAAYACAAATTCTGACTAAACACCATAGGACTTCAACTTCAGTTTAATGAAGTTGAACCTCATTACATTCAGTGAGATTTTGTAGCTGTTAACAAAAAATGAAAAGTCATTTCTTTTTATAATAGCAGTAGACTCCTCTGCCCACCATCCTGGGCATTTAGTGAATGACCTCTGGTTTTATTCCTTTTGTTATCCTGATAATGATGTCCTGATAGTTTAAYATTTATAAGAAACCTCTTATGCTACTTGCTAGGTTTATGCTCAGTGAACACCTGCAAAAACCTAACTGTATAAACAATTCGTGTGGGGATACTCCCTACACGATCAGTACTCGCTATACAGTCTATATGGAGCAGCACTAATGGATACATAGGGCAGAGCTCTGAAACCTTTAACTTTCAATGCATAAAATGATACATAAAAATGAGTACTGAAAACAATACCTTCAAATTGTCGTTTTTCAATAGCAATAATGAGAGCACAGTTGTATGTAAAAGGTAGTCTTTTGTTTTTTAACTCATCRTTATGTGCTTGTTTCACTTTAACCTGCAATTTCATGAGGTTTATTCTTTCTTTCTCTTGTGTGGTCACACAACTAGATGATAGAGACAAGTTTTTGACATCTGTCTGATTTCCATAACAACAGTTTATGAAACCAGACTTAGTAAGCATGTGAGGTGAAAATGAAAAAAAAAAAAAAGGAGTAAATTAAATGAAGGTTTAATCAATATGAAGAATGCTGACGAAGAGTGAGAAGGAAGTACATTAAAAAAAACTATTTCGTTTGTAGAAGTAAAGTATTTTTCTATTTGCTCTCTACTACCAAAATACTGCCGAACATTATGAAAATAATGTATACTTATTTGGGAAAGGCAACATTAATAGCTTCTAAAAAGCAAGTAGCCTTGGTCCAGCTTTTGGTCCTCACTGAAGAAAACTGTGAGTCCTTCCCTGCACAAGAGAGAGCAATGACGATGGTGACACTCACCCTGTGCATGAGTAAACCTCTTCACTCTCCAAGTTAAACAACACCCAAGCAGTCTGAGCAGCATACACTGTGGTCAGCTACCAAAATTCTACCTTTCTCCTCCACTTCAAAAAAACATGGCGTAACAGGGAAAATTGAAGGAATGAGTGCTATTTTGTCAAGACAGCGTAGACCAAAGGGAGATATGTTTCAGATGCCTGAAAGGTCACTTCAAAGAAGCAAATAGTCTGTTTTCCATGCTTACTGTGTATTCAACAAAGTAGTAATGAATCTAAATTTCAGTAAGAGGTGTTTAAGACTTTAAGAAGAAAATCTTTCTAACAGTTAGGTAAAGTGATCATTGAAATAAATTGTTAAGGGAAGCTCTGGACTCTCTGACACTGGAGACATTACAAACAGGTCAGAGAAACACCTGCCAAGGATGGTTCAGGAACAGCTGGTCCTGTCTGTGATTAGATGATCTCTCAGAATCTTTCTGAGCCCAATTTTCTACTGTTGTCAGATCCAAAAAATTGATAACTCCTTAGTTCTTTAGCCTAACTGATTTCAGCTTCAGTAGCTGGCTTCTTCCACTTACTGAAGTTCATAAACTATATCATAACAGGCTAAGCTGGACATTTTGAAGTGCTGCCAAAAAAGACAAGCAAAGAAACTTTAATCTGTAGWATTTTGAAAAGAAGAGCTTTTAAGAGTTTTAAAGCTGTGAGGACATGTAGAAGGAAATCATCTGAGGAGACCTGAATTACTGAGCAAAATGGTATTTAGATTCCATGTTAGTATTCCCAAAGACAGAGAATAATGGGAAGATTGATGTTGCCTTTGATTTTTGTAGGTTATTTTACACACATTTTAGAGAAGCAATTATCAACACACCCAGATATCTTTCAGGAATTTTCTTTCAAAGATTGAGGAGATTTTTTAGTATGGTTAGAACACCACTCTTGCAAGTTTAATGCATTCACTTGACTTACGGTGAAAACAGCTCTGAGATGGTGGATAGAAGAGCATTCAGGAAGAAATATGCATAAGATCTGAAACATTTGTCGATAGCATTAGCAGTTCATTTTCGCTCAGTAAGGGGCAAAATAATGCTAGAGTGATGTGACATAAATATTATGCTAGCTCAATTTGTGTTCACTATGTGTGTGACATTAATAGATTTTTAGTATACTAATGTTAGATAAAATGAATTTCAACAATATTGAAAAGAAAAACTGGTATTGCTCAATACTCAAGGCAATATGCATATGGCATTTTACACTGCTCTTGATATATTGTGCAGTAGGTCAGTATAGGTGCAACACAACTTACATGGCCTTGAAGGTTTGTTACCTGTAATAAATAATTTTCATTGGATTACCCATCAAAAAGTGTGAAAATTTGAGAAATATTTGCATCCTTCTCCAACTGAATCAGTATTAGATGTCTAAAACATGCAAAAATCAAGCTACACTGACTATATCAATTTTATCCCTTTATGTTCATTAGATAGTTGACTGGGCAGTTATAATTAGCTAGGTTGAGTCCAGTGATCTTCATTTATGTTAATTGCATTAAAACACTCACGGTACTGTAGATGGTGAATGATCTCCCTGGAACCTCTTAAAAACTTTGTCCATACACATATTTTAGGAAATCGAAAGATAAAGATTTTTTTCTGTATAAAGAGGGGTTCATTYATGTAATTTTGAGATCTACAATGTGCTGAATCAAATCAGAGTATTTAAAAAATTGTGTACTGCAGTGCTGGACTCAGGCAGTTTCCATTAACTAGGATTTCTGTCCCGCATATAAAATACAAAACAGACCCAGTGTAATTRGTTAGCCAAAAATGCACATACAGCCTTGTGCTGCATAAACATAAAGACTTCCTGTATGGCTCTTCTTCTATCACCTCCATGAGTGTGCTCATAAATATTTTACATTTTTTGGCTGAAAGCTCTACTTTCTTGTTCTATATGTTTGCCCAATGGGTAGTGCAATCAACTCTACACCTTGAGGATTAACACTGAAACATTCAAATGTTGAGATTCTCCACTACGACTGCTGTCAGCGAAGCTGCTCATGTACGCGCCAGAGGAGGAACTAGCCTTCCGTCGTAGCAAATCCGTTCAACAGGGTTAACAGGAAGCTTCAACATTATTTTGGGTAGCTGATGTTTTTCATGCAAACGGCATCACAAATGTTATATGCAGTTATAAAGTTAATATAAAAAGCAGATGGAGAGAAATTAAAAGAGCTAGTCAAGGGAGGAGAGATGGGATATAAAAATAGATGGAACTGGTGAAGCATAGAAGTTGCAGAAAAGCTGTTCCAGATGCCRGGAGCCACTCCAGAGAGGACTCTCATCCCACCAATGGGGAGTGGCGTGAGTGTATGGTTAGTGGTGTAAGGGGCATAGGGAAGGATATACAAAAAGCTTTTAATATTTTCCTCCAAAATTAAGCAAACACCATTTTAATTTTTTTCAGTCTTGTAAATTCTATAATAAACTTAAAAGAAGTAAATTTATTCATCCTCCATATCAACAGTTACACAAAATTTTGCAACTTACTTATTAATGACCTATTTAGAAAGTATTGAAAGATCATTGTCATTTTAAGATAGAGAGAGCAAGAATGAGAGTACATGTGTTGTCCCACAGCATACCTGCATAACTACTTTTCAGTTGTAGCAACTCTTGCTATGATTCTACTATTTCTTGTTTGTAGCACTTTAAATACTCTTTGTTTAATCTGCTAAAGGTCTTAGCAGATATCCAAATTTATCTCATAATCCAGTTATTATTGGCCAACTGTGTGATTCAAATACTGTTGGTGCCATAATTTTCTGCTTTAAATCCTGCTGAATAGCAGCTCCTTCTGTATGCAGTACTCTCACTGTAATACTTCCAGATGTAAAAAAAGACTCTGCTTTATGCCTTCATACAAGTATTAATTACATTATACTTTTTTCTCTTTAAAAAAATACTGTCAAAWTTAAAATCACCTGAAGAGGTAAATCCATAAACCTGTGTGAAACAGAACTAGAAATAATATGTATCTTCTATTCTCCTTTGTAACATAAATGCATAATGATTGTAGAGTAGGAAAATGCATCATTTTTTTATAATCTTGATGACTCCACTGATGAATATAGCATTATTAGAATGAGCAGATGTTGTCTTTTACCCTCTGGGTATCTCTGATAAGGAGCATTGCCTTTCTGAATTTGCTGGCAAATATTGTTTAATATTTTTATCTCGCTGTCGCGTACAATTCTACAAAATAGTGTTTCGCTCTCTCATATCATATGCTGTTAGTCTCTTCTCAATATTGCTTGTTCTCTTACAACTCTCTYTGTCACCACATGAGCCCAGTTAATTTCACTTCAGATAATCTGGTTTACAGATATTTTTTACACAATCTACGTTTTGTTTTTCACCTCCATTCATGCATTTGTAACCTTTGATGCAACCACAGGTAATCGTAGGTACAGATACCCTGACTTTAATACTTAATATCTAGACTGAAATTTGTTGCTTTTTGTAGGAGCCAAACTGCTTCCGAGCAGACTTTGTAGACTGCAGAGGYGCTCTATGGCATCTGAGCTTTCCTATCAATACAGAGCTTAGACAATGTATCAGTATAGCAATTAGATGACATTTGTGGCCATTACCATCAAAGAACTGTATATTAATGATGTTATACAGAAGTATTTCCCAGTATTTCCTCTGAAACTCCAGTTAGGTCTACCCATAAATGTCTCATAAAAGCTATAAATATTCAAGAAAGGAAGCCAGTTACRTATAAAGACCTCTAATAGGCACTATGAATGAATTTTAAACTGTATAATAGCTGGGCACCTGTGAAAAATGGCAAGAGGATGTGATCCATACATTATATATGAGGCACTTTACTACAGCTGCAAAGAATTCTAGTTATTCAGTGAACTTAGAAAATTAAAACACAAATTTATAACAGAAATGTTTGAATTAAGACTTGTACGGTGTTGCTTCTTACTCAGCAATCATTATAGTAATTAGTTTTGCACAGAATAGATTTCTAAAACTCATAAATTCAAGTAATATGCAAATTCAATTTCCTGTATTTATTTAGCTGTCTGCAAATTACTTTTAATGTTTTTGTGATCAAAGTGAATGAATAATTCCAARAAAGTGCAACAAGCAGAGAGAAACTGGACATAGATGTCAGTGGGATATATTTCAATTATATTGTGTTTATTTTCAGTAGACAGCTAATAGAATCACTGCAAGAATACTACTTAAAAATTTTACTGAACTCTTAGGCTTTTTCTTTCCTTCCTCTTTCATTCCTTTTCTTTTAATCAGTAGCAGAAATGGAATTTGCTTCAGGTCCTTGGCTCCCATCACATCAATAAAAATTTGTCACAGACATTGAGGAAAGCAATCCATAGCCACGAAATGTATCAGGTAGGGTCTATTTTTTCAAGTGGAACTTTCTGACATAGTCTTCAGATTTACAGGAGGCTCACTCAGAGGGCCTGAACCAGCATAGCTCTTTTGAAGCTAATGGACTAACAGTAAATTACACCAGCTAGAAATCTGGCATCTTCACACCTTGGCTGTCTCAGCCTAAGATTTGCAAGCAGTGAAACTCCTGGTGCAAACTCTTTGCCCAGACATCGTAATTCCTAGAGCGGGGCTCTGTGCTCAGCTTCGTATTAAACAAACGAAGGGATGACCTCTCTCCCCAGACTGGCATTGCTCCGGCACGCAGGGGAACGGGCGGCATGCCGGTCCAGCTCGTGTGGCGAGGGCATCTGAGTCAGCCCACACGTGAACTAGAGCCACCTSCAGAATCACACTACTGGGTACGTACTGATGTGCTGCACAGTGCTTACAAAATAAAACATGTTTGAAGGGGAGAATTGCAGACTGTATTTTCCTTTTTTTGGCTAAACACTTTCTCTCGTCTCTCACAGTTCTGCCTTAGATAGGTTAAGAAATTTACCAGTAAAGAAAAAAAACAGTTATTTGAAAGGCTGTTTTCAACTCCAGAATAGGAGGAAAATAGGATTCACTGCTGAGAATAAAAATTCGAGATAAAATCAGAGAAGGACCAGAAGATTTCTTGTTTCTCTGATCATTTCTTTTAAGGGTTGATATGATTTTCTTTTAAGATGCTTCAGATATTCATGTTCCAAGGTAGACTGCAGAAACTTGAGGATTCTTTCTGTTAGTAACCAGTAGCCAAGCAAAATAGGGGTTCCTTCATCATGCAGCAGTTTTATAGCTGTGTGATACACAACTCCTTCTTCACTCTGTGTGACAGATATCTGTCTTTTTGGAAATCCTGTTCCTGTGATTTCTGCTGAAGATATTCTTGTGCAATTCTTACGGTATTTGAGCATTGATTGAATAGGAGCAAAATTACGTCTGTGCCTGAGCATCCCCAGAATTCACATCAGCTTCAACAAGCTAAAGTCCAGCACCTCATGCATAGTATTCCACTTTCTGAAAATTGTTGCAAAAGTCTTATTAACTTGTTTCTTCAGATGTTCTCACCCRGTGGTTCATAATTGCTAGAAATTCCTGTAAAAACTACTGGTGGAAGGGTAATTTTTCTTTTTTTTTTTTTCTTTACAGATAAGAGATGGATATCACATATTACGTACTTTGTATCTTTAAGAAAATATTTTTTATACATGCTTCTTCAACTGGGAGTGATCTCTTAGCTATACTTATTCGCTTTTTTAATAATCTACCTTCCTATATCTTCCTCGAGGTCTAAGCAGCAAGACATATTGYAGTAAAACCTGTTGCCACCAGACTCTTCTTCAGCCATAGAAGCACAGTACTCCCCTAGGGGTGATCTCCTCTGAAGAAAAAAAAAATATAAATATTTATTCCTACATCTATGTAGCAGGAAGAATTTCCATCTCTTCTCCTGTGTGCATAACTGAAAAGAAAAAGGCCAAAAAAATCTGTTCTCCTGATAGCGGAAAGAAAATACATTCTGCATAGTACTAACAAAGGTCCTGTGCCTTACAAATTCATCTCAAGGTGAGCCACCATATATCAACAGTACTGGGGAAATCTGTTATATGTACATCTGTAGTTAGCTATTTGTATAAGAAGTCATCAACAGCTCAAAGATCAGGGCTAAATCTTCAGCTGGTGTAAAACAGCCAAAATACACTGACTTCAGTTGACTGCTTTGATTTACTGCACCTGAGAATCTGGCTCTGTACATTAAAGACTGGCCATGGGAAGGTATGTCAAGGCTGCAGAGATACACTTTCTGTGATTTGAATAGAAGTAGTGAGTACTTGAAGAGGAATATAAAGAGAATTGAGTTCTTTTTAAAATTTATGGGAGTCTTTTATCATTCAAACTCCAGTGGAAATGATTGCCTTGAAGATTATAACACTCACACAGAATCCAGATACGTTAGAGCCATAAACTGACTTTTAATCGTTCTCAAAACTGATTTTAAAATACTGTATAAGAAATACAGTGTAGGAACAACAGTATTAAGAATAAAAAGCCTGATAACAAGTTCATTCTTAAGCATTTTTGACTTTGCTGTATAAAAGTCTTTTTTTGTGTAGAAAAGTACATAGAACTGGTTCTTGGCATCATGCTTTAAGGAAGGGATCATCCCATATATATGGTTGTATATCACCTACTCTTGTGAAGTCTAACGCTGTAATTATGCATCTCTCACTGTTACCATGTTAGGTATCTTCAGATAATTGTTGCCACCCACACAGTTATCCATATGTTTTACTGTGAAGCATGATTAATCCTCCTCTTCTTCAGTCCAGTAATCATTTTATGCAGGGAACACATCTTCACAAAAAAGCAAATTCCTCTGTAACAGGAAAATAAAGCTCCTAATCCTGCCATTCTCTTTCTCAGTGCAAGTCAGCCTGGTAAAGCACACTGAGGTCTTTCCATAAGTTGTTTATAGTGACAAAAAGTACCCCAGATAAGGCAGGCTGCATAAAACCTGCCATCTGTTCAAAAAACAGAGCCTGGCACTTTTAAAAGTTTTAAATAGGCATTGGTTCTTATGGCTATATTTTCTTATGAATTAATACATTTTGAAGAGGGGAGAACATTCCCCTAATTACTGCATATGCTGTTCCTCGATCTTGCAATTCTCAACCTTGCAAAGAACTGGCACAATTCTTCCAGTCTTATGAGAATTTGTCAGAGAATTACAAATTGTTCACGTATTGAAAAAACTACTAGCTTTCTTTAAGTAGCTGAACATCAAACCAGTCTGTAATTTATTTTACTAAGCTGTATAAGCTGCATTTACTTCTCCCTCTGTAATGCACAAAATCCATGCTTAAATCTTGAGTCTCTCGTTTTTATGTACAGGCAGTTAGGTCCTGATTCTGCATGCTCTMTTGCGATCTGTCCAGCCCCGAAAAATGCTGATCTGCCTGAATGTTGTACAATGATTATGAGCAGGGAAAGCAGCTAAAAATTGTGGTTATTAGTCACTATTCTCCTATTCTTATGAGTCATTAACATCAATTACTAACCACTGCATTGTCAATTAAGACTATCACTTGCTGCTATTCACTGCTAATGTGCTAATTGTCATCAATTTACTGCTTCAATTACRTGGTCATATACTTGCCTCGAGGTATACCAATCTGATATAGGGATACTGAGGCGAAACATAATCTACTCGATGTTTTCAAAACAAGAAAAGAAAATCACTGACTTTGAACACATTGTATATACTTGTGGTATATTCTTGGTGAAAATTTCTTCTAATAGTTAAATGATGGTAAGAAAAAAGCAAAATATATTTAAGCTAGGTATTTTATGGATTCCTATTCATTCTTAAMCCTTCCAATAAAATTATTGTGATATTTCACATGAAGTAGATTCATAGATCTTATTCACTCTATAATCATGTATATGTTTTTGCCTAATTACAGCTGATTGCTTACTGCATGTTTTACTTTCTAATCAGCTTTGAATTATTAAAAATATGCCTGGTCTTTCTCTATATACAAATGGGAATATGACTGGAGTCAAGGAGCACAGTATATTGTCTTCCTTTCAAGAAAGAGAAACAAACTTCTGGGTTCAGTCGTGTGTCAAATTCTTATTACAGATATAGCCAAGCTCCCTTTGGCAGGTTTTAAATAATAAGGGTTTTTGGTGTGCTTTATCTGACATGAAASTACCCTGAAAATAGAAGACCAAGTCTACTAACAAGAATCAAATTAGACAGCCTCCTAAAAAAACCCTCAATATTTCCCATTCTCCTGCTGGTATTTTTCACTCCTTAGGCAAGTGACCTTGTAGGCTACGTGAAATAGTTTAACTTCTTTTATGCTATTGCTCAACAGTACAAGCAAACAAACCAGAGACAGGCTTATCTATAATGAGAGTCTAGTGAAAAAGCCATATCCTTTTCCCATCAAAGGGACATTGATTTTCAGCTAGACATTATTAATAAAAAAAAATTTGATAGGCACCCGATTTCCATAGGGAATATTTATTGATGACTGGAAAAAAATCATCATCCAAATCACTTCAGTAATCAAGTGGTTCTCACAGACCTCCTATTTAACATGTGGAGGCTCTGGTTTGAATGCCTTAAAGCCAAGTCTTCCTCTCTTGGGCTGCTCCCTTGCTGGGAGCTCTGGCTCTGTCCTGCTGCTGCCGCCCCCCAGCTCCTATGCTGACATAGGAGAAAGGGGACTTGGGCTGTGCAGGGAAGCAAGAAGGTACTTGCTGGAGGAGCCTGCAGGGAGGATGGGCACCAAATGCATCTCCGAAGTGTCATTTTTTGGCTGAAACTACCGTATGAAAAACTCCTTGCTCTGGGGACATGTTTTTTCCAAGTAGCTGCATTACTGAGGTTAGTACTTCTCTTGCTTTATGCTAGGTAGACTTTAGGGAGAGTAATGACAACTTGTGGTTAAATAATGATGTTTGTTAGTTGTAAAAAAAATTTTGTTATATTTTTAATAAAGCTCAAATACAGCAGTAGGAAGGGCCTCTTGCATGACTTGTGCAGTCTTACAGCTACGTTACTGTATGATTTTCTTCTTAGTATTCCACATGTGCAGAGAGTTTTGGTAAACCTTAGGCTTTAATTTGTGCCTTGCTGTGCAGTTTGCTCCTTGGGCTTCCAACTTCCACATTTGCTTGTATTTCAAAATAAGAAGATGATGTTTTTTTTCCTTTTAACTGACTCTTACAATCATTTTTTTTTTCAAACACTGCTTGAGAGAAACAATGCGAACAGCTCTTTTTGTAGTTGACTTCTTTACTTTCTGTTCACAGGTTGCAATCTAATTCCAAAGCTGCTTACTAGCTACAAAGGTTCAGTGTGTTAATTTAAATGTTTATGAAAGGGAATGACATTAAAACCATTTGGTTTCAAATTCTGTAAGAAGTAGCAATATAAAAAATGAGGATATCTGTTAGCCCATTTGGGAATTTTTAGGTAAAATCTGAAAGAGAGAGACAAGTTTCAAATGTTTTGAAACTGTTAGGCTAGGTACTGGTATCCATCCGTACTCAAATATGGGCTTTACTGGAAATAACTTTGTCTTTTTTTCTTTCCAGATTTAGAGTTTTTGCTTATCAGTTGTCTTGGTGCTGGTTTTGGTTAAAATTTCTGGAAAAGAACAACTACAGATTTTTAACTACTTCTTGTTGAAATTTAAAGATTTTCCTAATAATTCCATATTTTCTGTATGAACATGCTTGAAGTGTGGCTTTATATTTGGGAATGTTCACATGGTGGGAAGAAAAAAGTTCTGAGCAACAAGGGAGGAATAAGTCACACTGAATCAAGTCATTTGGTAGCACACAAATAGTTTCGTGATGGGCAGCAATCCCCTGAGCGCACACCAACCTCTGGCCATGCTAGCAAGTCAAACAGTGCTATTTAACCAATTAAACTTCAGGGTGTTGTTGCCTCAATATCAATATGTTTTACTACCTGTGACGCAAGTTGGGGCTTTAGTGTGGGCTCTGGTTCTCTCCGAAAATGCTGTGTCCAGCTGCAGCCTAGGAAGCCAGAGTAGATCAGTTTTGTTTGCACAGGTAATCTGATATTTCTAGAGCTCCAAAAGCATGTAAGGATACATTTTGTTTGTCTATAAACATCTCCCAAGCTCCATAAATTGGTTACTTACAGCTGGATTTCTAGAGTCTGCTCTGATCTTCTGGGATTACTGGGTTCATGGCCAATACCCTAGCATTTCCTTTCACATCTTAAGGACGAAATAAATGACTAGGACTCAAGTACTGACCATGAATGTATCAAATTYTGCAGATTATTTGTGATTACCTGTTGCATCTGACAATTTTTATTTAGTTATTTGTTTCATCTCTGTACTGAAGTAAACCTAAAAATGAAAAGGCATCAGCTTCGAAACCCAGCTTTCTACAGTTGCCCTGCAAGCACTTTTATAGTGAATATTAACTTGCTGCCTATTCTTTCACATTGGAATTTAGAGCTGCTGAGAACGTCTAGGTAAATTGGGAACCCTATGAACTTCCCAAATTCCTTCTGAAAACTAAGTGGCTGCTCCAGTATGTATATACCACAGGGATTTCTGAGAACACATTATAAAAATAATTTAATGCCTGTCAGAAGGAAAAAGAGGAAAGCATATGGTTGATGAAAACTTAGTTAACTCTGAAGACTTTTGACTATTTGAAGTGGTTAGGAAAGCTGAAGGACTATACCAGCTGGAGACACTTCCTCAGTTTTTTGATGGGGATGATGTTGACATACAGGCTGAGTCACACTGATGWTGTACAATGTGGTTATTAGCAATAGACTGACATGGGCTTAATGATTCCTATGCTGTGACAGAAATGTAACGTTCTTGAAAAGTGAAAGAGCCTTGCAGAGCTTCATGATGCATGTCAGGAAGGGGGCTGAGCTTCAGCTGGGCTAAGCAACCAGCGTGCCTTGATGGACTCATGTCTGCTAGCCTTCTGCCCGGGTTCAGCTCGCCAGTGACACATCTGAAGCGAACAGGGCATGCGTCTTGGCTTCATGGCATCCAGTTTCAATTTGCCACTGGCTCTGACCAGCACCCTTGGAGTTACTACAGCTTCAGAAGTGTTTCAGCCTCATGCCACTTCTGCTGAAAGAAAATCTCCAGTGCTACACACAAGCTAGATGAATGTATTTTTAAAGCAACAAGTCTAAAGAATAATAGTCTTCCTTTGACCTCATTATCCCAGCAGTAAATTCCTACCCTAGATATAAAAGAATATACTTAAACTTAAAGATCTTTTCCTCTCCATCCTGCACACTTACAGATTCCCACCTGAATCCCAATTAACACACTGATTTATTTTAACTGTAACTATAAAAGCAGTGATTCCCCTTTATTAATGACAGGAAACCGGAGGAATAAACAACCCATAAATTATGTTAGCCTCAGATACCCAGCTGGAGACGCTTGGGCAGATCACTAAGGACAAAGACAAAAGAGAGGGAAAGTCTACTAACGAGGAGGGGGAAGTTGCGAGAAGTTGTAGTTCCCTTAAGAAGCGCGAGCTAATCCTGGCTCTGCCTGGACGTGAAAGCAAAGGGCGGTACAGGTCTCTGCTGCCCGCATCAGGCCAGGCGTCAAAGCCTGCTCGGGGGCTGCCCGGGGAAGCCAGGGGCCTGTCTCTCCCCACCCGCAAAACGCCGCTGCCTCCAGGCAGCGCGGCCGCAGCCCGTCTCCCTCCAGCTCCCCCGCTCCTTCCTGACTCCTGGTGACCGGAGGAAAAAGGGAGCCTGAGTGCAGTGTTCAGTGCTGAGTGTTAGAGTTATCTTCAGACAAAGATCTGTATCCTACTGGGCCGGTMAGAGTGAAAAATAAAATAGTTTTGAAATAATCCCAATACCTTTAAATTCCTTGATAAAATAGAGAGTTAGTAAGTCTGGCTCAAACTCAAATGCTTTCTTTAAGAAAATAAATAATAGAGAGGCAAAGGAAATGAAATTATAGAAAAAATAGAAAACAAAGGGAAAAATTACCAAAGTAAATTTCTTTTACTTAAAAAATTCTTCYTTGAACAATTTGCTGTCATCCTAGTAGAATGGAATGCACATTTTTGTGTACTGAAAGTTTCCACCCAATTTTATTATTTAAGTATGTACTACCACAAATACAGATGGCATTTACCCTTGTCTGGTTTTCTCTCAATCTGTTCTTTTCTGGGTTAATACCTTCTCCCACTCCATTCTTCTATACCGATATAGCGTGTTCAAAAATAAACAGGCAGATTTTTCTTGCCTTTCCTATCTGTTTCTTCAGATATATACATTGACTTTATTACCTTTGCCTTACCTCATCTGCCTACATAGAAAATATGACAAATGAAGTAAATGAATCAAACTTTTCTTAGAACTCAGAGAAGGTAGTTGTTAAAGTCTTTTATGTCTTCCAGCCTAATTAATTTTTCATTAAAAATTATGAAGAAAAGATTTTAACTGTGACATACAAACAGAAGATGGGTAGAAAGTTAAGGAGAAGAAAATACAAGAGAGAAAATAGAAGTATGTATTTTAGTTTTGATTCCTTCCTATAATCATGATACTGGGTGCACTTTCTCTATTATGATTAAAGGTGTGTGATCCGTTTGGAGATTGGTGCATGAACTAAAAGATTGGTGGGAGTAGCTCAGTTTGAAGTCCAAAGAAAGTCCTTATGGTGAAAGTGGAAAAAAATTGAGACTGATCTGTAACAGACCCTCTTTGCCGCAGATTTTTTAAAAATATTTTATTTAACCACAGCATCTTGCTTTAAAAGAAGCCTATTTCAAAGAAAATATTGCTTGCAAAGTAAAAGTTAAAATACGGCATTTTGAAAATGGAAATGAAACTTCTGCCGTTCTTGAAACACCGTACTTCATTTTGGAAGAATTCCAGAAGAAAGCATTAAACACTTTCAAATCAACCTGCTTTTTCTTTCACCAGGCGAATCCTTTCAGCTATACTCTGTTTTGAACACTTTGTTTCCCTAAAAGCGATCTCTCTGGGTGGTTTACCATGAACAGAACAGAAAGCCAATCCAGTTGTGACTGCAGTGCTTTGCTGTCCCAGCAGCGAAGGAGGCTCCTACCAGAGCATGCTGTAATTCGCAAACTTTGTGCCAGAGCAGGAATCATTCGATGTGGCGCCGACTCGGCTGTTCCACATACTGCCTCCTTGTATGCGGAGTGTGACAAAAATCCTGCCTCTGTGCTACTGCCGCACTTCTCCTCGGGGGAAGCCAATGTCACAGAGCTTTAACATGGATTTAGCCTCCTCTTAAGACATACATGGTCACATTTCTGTTGGTAGAAGAGAAAAGGCAATCGGCAATTACACTGCAGCTGATTTAAGGGTATGATGACTTGCCTTTTATTTTAGCGGGAGCTGAATGGGTGTTTGGGTGCTTAACACCACTCCAACATTTTTGCAGGCTGATTAATCCACAAAAAGCTTGTAATTATCTGTTTCCCTCTGGACTTCTTAGCATGTGCTGGTGTCTGGCTCGCTCTCTGCAGCATATGCTATCCATTTCCCAAACCTATTACTAACCAATAAAAAATAACTTATGCGGAATCAGACTGCAAGAATACACTCTTTCATGTGCAGTGTGGTCTTTGCTTGTCATGTCATTCATTAAGTTACACGGATAAAAACGCCATGGCAACACAACGATACAGTGAAAGATAATGAAGTGATGTGCTGATTGCAAGGGAACATATACCAACTAAAGGCCCATTTTAGCTAAACAACTTCATCTCTTGCTGAATTATGCCCAGAACGGAGAAAGGCAGCAGTTGCAATGATGGTGTAAGTTTATTATCTGAGGAAATGTGTGGAAGAAAGCATGGAGTGTGCTGCATGTTTTCTACTGATGTTAGGAGAGTTGATTACAGAGCAGCTCTTTTGGAAAACACAAAATGAACCACAAAGATTGCCCCTGACCTAGCAAATCTTTCATACCGTTACGTTTCTAACAAAGGTACCACTGTGACCAATACAGCATTTGTATTTACCCACCAGTTGACGCAGCATGCTTTCTGAAGGCCTGATTTGGTGAYTACTTGTGTCGATTTGATTGATATCCATTGATTCCAATTAATGTTGAATCTCCAACTGTAGCTGTATCCTTGTTTTAAAGCCATTTTGGAATTTGAGATGTACATTATGGTAAAAGCTATCTGTTTTTCCTGACAATAAATTATATTTGATCAGTTATTCTATCACTAAAAAAAGACTATTCTATTCCATAAACCACTTCCGTCACCTCATGCGTTCTACTTTTGGAAAATTAACCCAGGAAGTTTATTTCTATAAAATGCTTTCTTTTTTTACCTGTCCTATAGTTCCTTTCTTCTTGGTAAAACATTGTGAACAGGATTCTGTCCTATGATTTGAGGTATCTATATAGAATGAATTGATGTTTAGCATTTAATTTTTCTGAACTATTTTTAAAATCTTGTCATGAGATGAAGTGCTGATCTCTAGAGTAATAAAGGTTTGTTTACTGAATATGAACAATGTCTGTGTAATCAAAATAAAAGTATTTATGGAAAAAAACAAATATTTTGGACACATGAACTTTGAGCTAAAAAATTCTGAGAGCAACAGCATCATACAACTACAGGAAAAAGTGATTTACCATAACTTGGACAGAATAACTCAATTCCCAAAAAGCTACTTTGGGAGTACTATTTAGAATACTATATACTAGATTTGTGCAAAAATTGAGTTTGAATTTCTAAATGTTCACAGATTTGTGAAAAAAATAGTATATAAAATTTACTGAGAATTATTCATCATTCTATTGTAATAACATTACAAATTTGGTACCCATCTATTAAGCCATTTATCTTTGATCTGATTAGAATTATTCTGGTGTGGGTGTTTTGGGGTTTTCTTGTTTTTTTCCTTTTCTAAAATGTTTTCCTTCCTTCTCCTCCTTCTACATCCTCAGCTTTGTCACTGGCGTAGTGACTGAATACTCTTGGCTTTCCAGGCAGGATAGTCARTTGGGAACCTCCCAGCTGTTATGAGCTCTTCAGGAGGCCTTTTCTCCTTCAGCCTCTCATTGTACTCAGCTTTCCTGTCATGCACCGAGATTGCTGTGTAGGATTTTCCTGGGTGTTGAGGACATTGTTGAATAGAAGCTGTTGTGGAAATGATCTGAAAACCATTCCAGTTTTTGAAGAATAGTGTGCAAGTGCGCAGAAAARCTGTAAAAAGACTTTTCCATGCCTGTTGTTCCCAAATTGCATTGGGAATCAACTGAATGGAAATGGTTTTATGCAAATACTTGATCCTTCAGGGTGCTTCTGTCATTAGACTGAAGCATCATTTCGGATGCTCCTTGGATATCCAGGCACGTGCCTGATGGTTTTGAATGCAGCCACCACTATTTATTATAGCAACAGCACGCCGTGATACTGCTGACACTTCCATCTTATTTCCTAATTTTAACATAAGATGCCAGGCATGCACAAATAGTCAAAGGCAATGTTTGGCTACCTCATCTCAAAACATTTTATAAATCACTTCTCTTGGGAGCCATTCTCCTAAAGGATGAACTTTAATTCTTCCCAGACAGAGCAAAGAAGTGATCACAGTTCTTTCATGAACTGGAAGGTAGGATCTCTCCACATCAATCATCTTCCCCTATAGTTTTATGGCTCCTACCCTTGATTTTCTTAACTTTTTTTACAGGTAAAGTATTTTTAATCATATATTATTTAGTCATTGAATTCTGTATGGTTTCCACCATGATTACTTGCTAGCTATAAAATGTATTACTTACCACAAAGCAGTCTGGACAGTGGTCTAAGGGAATGGTCTGACCTCTTGACATCCATTGAGAGAGAAGATTCTGCAAATAATACAGAGAGCAAGCCCACGAAAAGGAAAGTGCATCATCTCTGATCTATTAAAATGATTTGACACCATCATTTAAGCAACTGGATATGCAGATATGGAGGAATATGTGCAGGCAGAAAATTAAATTGTATAGATCATGAGCATCTCAGGGTTGATTAAATGGAATGAGAGTGCATTTCCTCTTTCGTATGGAAAGAGGCTTAACATTAAAAAAACTAATCTTTTCTAAGATAAAGTTCATTAACACAATGATTATTCATTTGGCTTTTATAATGATATTGCTGCTTAATCACCAGAACATTGCTTCCTGTGCTCTAGGAGAACCAGCAGGAAACATTTGAAGAGACAGAGCTGGTGCTAATGTGGCGGCAGACAGAATGGAAATCTCAGTGCTTTTCTATTTCAAAGTGGCATCTTATTCCTGCTCAGGTTTCTAAAAACCTACTCGTCAAACAGCATGAGCTTTAAACCCAACATTAAATTTATACAGCAATGAAGCCTCAGGTATCCTGTTTCTACACAGTTAACAACTAAGTTTCCTCCTGGGTCCATTTCCGTTATTTATTATATTATTTGCTTAGAGTAGCACCCTAGAGGAGCATTGTAACCAGGAAGTGAGACTGTACTGGGAGAAATACAGTATAGTAACTCCAGAGCTGGCATGGCCTCTTGAGTTTATAACCTAAATAAACACGGCAAACTGTAATAGAGATAGAAAAACAAATGCTGGAGGTAGTTATCTTGTTAATGACTTCCTTTCATTGTAGTTTTGATTTCCTCTCTTCATGTTGCCACATCATTTCAACAGAATTTCTACACTCAGCTGAGTTAACTTGAAACACCAAAGTCAATTCTATGTTTCCTTCCTTTACCTCCTAATATGTTTATTTTAATCTTTCACTTTCCTTAACAGCAACGTGTAAAAATGATATATGAATGTTATCTTCTTACACTTCTCTTTCTTGTCAAAGCTTCACCCAGAGGTGATGGGTCAGCTCACGCAGGTTAGTGAACAGCTCTGTGGGCATCAGAGTCCAGTATGTGCCCGTGTCCCCAAGTGGATCTCCTGTTATCACTACACATGCAATCGTGCAATTGCACTTTCTGGGCTATGTTATGGTTTGGAAGCATGTTTTGGAAGAACACTATATTTTCTTAAATATTTTTCATGTAAGAAATAGGGGGAATGGAAGCAATTTGGAGGTAGCTACAAAGAGGCATGGAAGAGAATTTGGATAGCCTGTGCAGGGGATTTCAGGAATTGCTTATGTTGTTAGGGTAGGCCATAGGAAAGAATGTGGAAGCAGGAATGGGTTGGTCTGTGTACAGCCACTTAGCAACAGCCCTTTCCCTGTTATTCAAGTGGGTGCACAGGAAGTCAGCAAAGGCTTCTATTAACCAGCCTAAAATATATAAATATTGTGTTCTTCAGGATGCCACTTGTGTACATTCGTGCTGCTCATGTACATTTGTATTTGGTTACTTTACTTTTCCAAGCAAGGAAAGCCTGATGAAGAGCATGATTCTTCTTTCTTGCAAAAATGTCCATGGAATAGAGAAAACTGGAACTCACACATTTGATTAACTCTGTCTGCCCACTTATTTAATTTATAACAAAGGTTCCCAGTTCTGACACATGTAAGTTTAGCTATGTGTACTAACCTCTACTGAACAGCCTTTCTGCAGCAGTGGTACAATCTAAGCAGAAAATAGAATGCCGTCCAACTGTCCCCCTGTACGCCCCTGATTAGTACAAAGAATTTGTATGGTGGTGTTCATTAGCTATATTGTGCTAAAATGGGAAGTGATAGACAAAATTACAGTTTATCATACTTGTTTCATTTTCCTTTCTTCAAGAATCTATTTGATATAACATGCACAAGAAGGGGGGATTGGGAAGYGATTTGTTTTAAAAGAATTTCTAAAGAAATTCACACTGTTTATGCTATCCACTCTTAATTACAGGCTATGTTCCTCCGTGTTCTTGCTCCCTAAGAATAATTTTATGACTGTACTCAATAGGGACAGTAAGTAGCTTTGTTTCTTGTACCTGCTCATTGCAGCAGCGAGAAAACTGGAAGAAAACGATTAGGGAAATTAAAACAAAACTCTTCTGCTTTAATTGGAGCTATCATAAACCAAATTAAGTGATAAAAACATTCTTGGATGTTATCTGGTGTTAAAGTCCACAAAAATGGTTAAATCTGGAAATAAAACTTATAGTTACAGGTATATGTTGCCACATGAATGTGTTGGACTATCTGGCAAGGTGATATTTAACACTTGGACTTGGGAAGCATGATAGAGAGCCCTCGATCTACTGCAGTCCCTTTACAGGAGCTGGGACAAATCCTCTGAAGGACCTGTGGCAGTCTAAATGTCTTTTCTGTACAATGAAATGCATAGTCCTTCCTCCTCCTGTTTCTGTTCTGGGGTTCATTAGATGTGCTCTGAAGCTGTTAATCAGGTCAAGCCCTGGAAGGATGCTTGAGTAGCGCATTGACTTCTGACTGATTCACTCTGTGGTAAAAGTGCAGAGCAATATATGATGATGCAGAGAGCTCTGGTCACAGCACACAGCTATTACCTGTGACTGTAACATGCAGTCGAGACTCGTGCGCGTAGTGTGGGGCTCCATTCAAGTAGAGATATAGGCTCTGGGCATTAAGGTTTTTATATGTCCTTACTCAGTTTTGATGATGAAACCAAGATGTGAGTGTGAACTGAGGCTACTTGACACTGTTAAGATTGAAGAATACCTGGAGATGCCAAGAAGCAAACTTTCCCTGAGACTATTAAGGCACTCTGAGAGGTCAGCCACCTCCAGAATTAAGTAGCAGTTTAGCAAGAGTTCAGGGATTTAACTTCCGAAATGAGAGTTAAGCAACATTTAGTACTTCAGAGTAGAATCATAGCATTTCCGTAGCCTGTGGGACGCTATAAGAATACGCTCCAAATGAAGGAGAGGCTATGCTATTAGGAGATTAAAAGTAGGTTACCTCTCCAATAACATGGTGCCTCATTTCAGAGAGTGTTTCTTCAAATCCCTACCTTGTTCCTTCCATTTCCCTTCCAGATCCTTTAGTATCTGTCTTCTAGAGCAGTCAAATTAATGTGACAACATTTTAAAATAAAGGTAAGAGATGTGAGAATTGCTGTATGTATCCTTCCACAATCACCCACCCGAGGAGATGAAAAAGATTTAGTACAGTCATTATTTCTGCATTTCATGAGGCATTGATATATTTGAAATTAGAAAAATGTTAGAATAATCTGCATTATGCACTGGGCACACCTAGCAATTAATTAAAAATATGCTCTATACCGTACAACCAATGCAAACCAGGCAAGATTGGAAAGCTTCACTGTAAATAAGCAAACCACAGAGTCTGTCTGCAATACTTAGAAAAGTCACAAAAATCATGTGAAGATGAGTGTTGTGAAAAAGATTTATTTGCATATTAGTATATAACATCAGCTGAAAGTGCAAGGCAGATACATGCACTTCTCAAAGTGGGAAGACCAGATTSCCTCAGAGCAAGATCACCAGTTTTCTTCATTGAATGGACTGAGTAAGAGAGAGCCACGAAGCATGAAAAAAGTCTAAACTACAATGTTCTTCAAATCAAAACAATCCACTCTTAACTTCAGTGAGAATTTTGCTCACAGGCAACTTTCTTTCCCAAGACATCTCTTACATAGTTCTTTCAACATAAATAGCCCCTTATTCTTCAGTTTTAAAGAAAATAAATGATGCTTTCAGACCAGTCCTTTTCATTCTCAATGAATGATATCAGAAAAGCAATGGTACTGGTTATTTCTATGTAGATACAGTCTTGCAGTGCAGGTGTGTTATTTAAATTACAATATTGGGTATACATTTGTGTGTATACATTTGTGTCAGTAGCTTTCCATCTCTTCTACTAAGTATTAAAGTTATGATCGGAAGAAAGTATTGTTTCATGRGAACCACCGTATTTTCATCTTTTTGCAAGTCAGTTGCTACATCTGAAGAGCTTACTCATGCATTACCATCCAGTTCATTTTTATTACAGCTATGTGTTTGTTATAGATAAGCTACAAAGATACAGCTGAAGTTTGGGCTCCTTCCAGATTCCATGTATTTTCCCAGGTTTTAATCATTATATAACATTGTGTTATGACACAGACTCTGTCTTGCTGAAACAAAATTGCCAAACTGGGTTTATCAAATTTTTCAAGGATACAAGGTTGAGATAAGAAAAGTTGAGATAGTAATCAAAAATGTCAGTGAGAATTTTTTAAGTTTCTGAAAGCATAAAAGGACTGACTTTTTATTTTATTCCCCCCCCCCCCACACTACTTGGCATTTTTCTCTTCTGGGTTTCTTTCCTGTGTCCAGTAGGTTTTCTTTTTGTTATTTTTGTTTTTGTCATTTCCTCCCACTCAGTTTTCTTCTTTTCCAATTACTTAATAGTTGGCAATTTCTCCTTCATGGACTTTTCTATTCCATTGTTTTCAACAGGAGAACTTTGCAGTTTCCTCGCAGTTCCTCTGGAAACGATATGCAGTGATCGCTTCTCATTCATCAGTAACAGTTAGCTGTCCAATGGCAGATGCTAACCATAACTTAGCCATGGACTGGGTATCTGCTAGCTTATTGCAAAAGGCAAACTCTGTTTGGCCAGAAGCTGTGACCTAATGAGTGACATTAGAGAAAACAAGGTCGGGTTTTCCCTGGAGGCAAATAGCAAAAGGGGCAGTGGACAAAAGTCACAAACAAGGGAAATTAGAAAAGAAATTCACCATGAGGGTAGTCAGCCACGGGAACAGTTTGCCCAGAGAGGCTATGGAAACTCTGTCACTGAAGATGGTAAAAGCTCAAATAGACAAATCAAACCAGCTTGCCCATGGTCAGATTAGTCATTTTATATATTGGCCCTTCTCTGAATGCTGCGGTTGGACCAGATGACCTCCTGAGGTCCCTTTTGACCTGAATTGTTTTACAGTTGTCAAGTCTTTTGGTTTCCATGTGAGAGCACACAGAGAAAACGATATTGGTTATTTCAGCTCTTTTTTTCCCTCTGTATTTTTTCATCTGCTTAGATCTTATTGGGTCTTGATCCACCATATCTTGCTGTCATGGATAATTTTCAGAAAGGTTCTAGATATTTCTGGATGCTTAGTACACTAGAAAAAAAAATTAAAAAAAAAAAGAATGGAAGTGGGGGAAATGAGGAGGGAAAAAAATAAAGCTCTTCTATCCTGGATATTTCATTGGTAAATGTAGAGCTAGTCTTGCTGAAGCTCACTCACGTGCAATTAAGCATTCATCAAACACTAACATTTTTTTAAAAAAACATGCTATGATATCTGTTAAAGATAGTATAAGGTATTATAGAATTTAATAAGTAGGCTACTGATAGTAACTGAAACAGTGACCAGTTCTTTGAGTATTTCCCTTACGCTAATTAACTTGGCTTATCCCTTATACCATATTATGGCATGATATGACTGATACGGTATCAGAGATCATTGAAAGAAATGCTGCAATACTAAAGGAAAGATGGTTTGTAGCGATATTCTCCAATGCAGGATGGATCTCAAGTAATATGTGCTACAGTATCTTGCATAGTAACATCTTATACTACAGAAAACAAACATCCAGTATTCTGGAAATCATAATTTGTCTAGGTATCTACTACTTATCTATCTAGTTTTTTGGTACACTTCTTACAAATTCTGCAGGAATGTAGGAAAAATGTGCTGATTGCAACTATTTGTCCCACAGGGTTTAACCAGAAAACAGTAAAAAGTGGAAATAGCACCATCTTGACCAATGATCTGGAAACTGCACAAAGATGTTACTTCTCATCCCTTTCAATAAGTAGTTAGAATAAGTGTTGTCATCCTTTAAATAATTATTTTTATCCTAAATAGCAAAGGAGTAGTTGTTCTCATTATTCGTATAAACATCTGATCTTTACTGGAGTCCTACTGCCTGCTTGCTCAGAACTCATTATCTGAAAAGGATAGGTGTAACATGCTTGACATTTTCAAACAAAAAAAACAAGACTTCTAATCCCAGTGATGTGGACAACGTTGCTGCTGCTGCCATTTATAGCTTCGGAGATGAGCGGTTCATCCAGCAGTGATGAGTGATGGCTAAAATGGCAGATTCTATGACAGACTTCAAAGCAGAGAGGAATTCTCTGAATGTGATTCCCTTGGTATTTCAACACTTACAATTCTGACTTCTGTAGGTGTAATATGGCTGAGGGAAAGGCCAAGAAACTTATACATCAATACTTTTTGATTGTGCTCATTTTAACTAGGGTAGTTTGGCTCCCTTCCTCTCTTCCCAACTCCTACTGCCRCTTTTTTCCTCCTTCTCCCGTCCTGTTCTTCAGTCCAGGAAGGGCAGCAAGCGGAGAAAGGAGGAAAAGAAAGGCAGGCAGAGGGCAGGGAAAAGAAAATTATCCTAGGATATCTAGAGCCTTGTTGGAGGGGTGATCCATGTATTTTCAAACCTTAACCAGGTCATGACGACAATGAAGCACTCTGCACTGGTGTGGATTTGTTGTGCAGTCAGAAGTACCATACCTGACGTTTGAGAGGTCGTTTCATGAAGTGTATTTTTTTCTGTAACTTCTTCAATTTATATCAGCCATCAGAAAAGTAGCTTCTAATTTTACTGAGTTAGAATGGGTCTAATCAGTCCTGCTTCTCTTTCCTTCAAACTTTCCCAGTACCACATGGTCGTTCCTGTCACCAGCACTGCGTTCTGCACTTGGGATGGTTGATACTTAGCTGTAGAGCAAAGCTCAAAGAGTATCTGAGATTATTCCTAGCTATTTTATTATCCCTGAATTATTCAGTGATAAAATAGTCCCTTCTCCCCCCCCAAAAAAGAGTGAAACTCATTTGATAATTGTAAGTGAATAAAACCTTGAAGAAGYTTATCCAGAAGTCAGTAAATGTGTGTATCAACTGTTTTTAGGTCAAATACATAGTACTATTAATTATCGATGCAAATTCATAAAGGAGAAAATGATGGTGAAACTATAGAGAGATAAATATTTTTTTCTGTAGATAACTTTTATTTCTAGAAATCTATTAAGAAACACCAATATTCAGCTGTGCATAATCATTATAAGGACTTTTGTGTATAGAACTGAGATTTGAAAAACAATTAAATATCTTTCAAAAAAAGTCTGCAATAAGTTTTTGGACTGGCAAGGAAGAATAATTAGAAAGAGCCTTAGTAAGGCCCCAGGCGAGGTTTCTGAGGAATTGTACTGAAACGTCCCCGAGTCCTAGGGCACAGGCAGGCGCAAGACGGACGGCAAACCGCCCTTGAAATAGCATTGCCACCGGGTTAAGCTTGATGGCTGGCCAAGGAGAAGRGCTACGAGCGCCTGCCACGATACGCTAGCAGTGAGAAGCACTGACTCCACAAAAGCCTATATGGAAAATCTGGAGGCGTAGGAGCTGTGAAAGGCAAAGTAGTAAACGTTTTTATTATATTGTTTCTTCAGGCTTACCTCTGACTTGTGTATAGTGGCCTCGATTCGCAATATTGTGGTGGTTAGGGATCTGAGGCAAACATTTGCTCCATCACAAAAAGTGGAACTGACATCTCTAAAGATATAAGTACAGATTCATTTAACTCTTAAATTCTTGCCTAAGCTTTTTATGAGATTTCAGATAGGACCTAGGTGATGCTACAAATCTAGCTGCTGGCTTTCTGCAGTATAATGCATCTCACTGAGTTTCTCACAGCAAAAATTAAAACATTAGAAAAGAATGTTAGAAATGAAGTGAACTTCAAGGCTTGAATATTTGATATTTTAATATTCATTAAAATGCAGTAATTATCTGATTGTATCTATCAATTCTGGAACATTATATTGCTTCAGTCTTTAAAATCTTCGTAATTTTATGCCATTTAATTAAAATAAAAGGAACTAAGCTTTATATGCCTTCTTTATTCTTGATCCCTTTTTTCCCCTTACCTGAGTGCTTCTCTTTCAAGCAAGAGGCTATCATTTATAGTGAACCAGACACCTCCCAAATGGGATGATCTCTTGAGAAATGAGAAATGAGACTTTGCAACAGAAAAAGGAAAATGTTTCATGTCTGGCTTTCATCTTCAGAATGGTAACCTTAATAAGTGAGCTCCTGAAAAAAAAAAAAAAATACCTGCATCCTGAAATTAAACATTCATTCATGGCATTGCCATGATAATACAGTTCACCTACAGGATGAAGTGTAAAAGAAAAAACATCTTATAAATAACATTTGATATCGTTGCTTTAGGGCTCTGAGGCTGAGAGTCGGATTTTTCTTGTCTCTGCACAGTATTATTCAGATAATTGATTTGTTGAGTGTCATATTGTCTTTGGACCATAAGAACCCAAGTAAAAGCCCATTCTGTAGTCAAGGTTTCTGAGTGATACCACTGCAAACTGGATTGGGCATTATGCAAAACTAATAGAAAACACTTTTTAGCCAAAATCATTAAAAAATATTTGTGTACCTAATGTTTCATTCAGACTGGTTAGTTTGTTTCATTCAGACTGGTTAGATGAAAATCGTCCATTATCTTTTCCTTCCATTACTGGGCAGTGAATCTTGATCTGGGTAGAAGCAATTAAATGACTTAACTGGAGAGGTGGGCCATACCTAGGGCATTTTGGCTGGAGCAAAGCTATTGTCAGTGTGAGCTGGGAAGAACTGAACGTGTCACTGCCTGTGCGGTGAAGCAAAAGTCAGAGTTATCCAAGAAGAGCAGAGGTTGGCTGTAATGACAATATGTTTTATTTTTGTTGTTGTTATTATTTTCTTAAAAGGGGATCAACCAATCTCAGCTGCAGCAACTATGGACTTCATGTTTGGCAGCCATAGCAAGTCATCCAAAGAACCACTGATATAATACCCCAATAATCAAAACTGCAAAGACCATATATTTATTGTGACCTTACATACACCCTCAGCAAAAATTCTGCTGAAAGCCAATGACAAAGATGATACTAAAAAAAAAAGGCAAGCAACCTTCTGATTGCTTCTGATTCTTTGCCTATGGTAAAATCTAATACTAATTGTATTTAAAGGTGTGGATGAAAGCTCCTGACAATCATTTGACAAATTGGGAAAATAAAATCTACTCCGTAAAATATTTTTTTTCAAGAATTAGTGTACAATGATAAGAATTAGTCTATATAGCTGAAAGCAGTGCAATAAAATGAACAAGCCTAAGCTAAATGAAATAAAGATAAGCTAAGCTGCAGCTATTCATTTTTGCTGGAGACTTGTGGGCTTCAGAAAAGGGATCTCATCCCGTGAACAATCAACTCTCTTCCCCATGAATTTTAGAATAAATTTAATCAATTAATAGAGGGGTGGGGTATTCTGGCCAAGAAACAACTGAGTAGAATTTTCTGTAAATTCCTCAAGCTATCTTTTTACCCCTGCAGAAACAGAGAAAATAACTAGACATGGGATTCTTTTAATTGTTAACTAATATTTTTAAAAGCACAAAATTTAATGCATATGAGGTGTTTCATCTCTTCCAAGTGAAGCATATACCTTCTTATCTTAAGGCTCAATGTACCTGGGCTGGTCAGTTCTGAGAAAGAATCAAGGAAAGAAGGTTGTACAGTTATAATAATTGCTTTTTGCTGTAATCAGTAATCAGAGCTGGTAGCTGAATGTCTTTAACTTTTCATTTAAAGTGTAGATGAAACTCTTCCTGCAACCATGCACATGCCTCATATTCATTCTGTAATCTGAACAATACATTTCAGTGCTGTCTTCTGGTTTTACAACTATTTCTTTGAACTCCATATGACAAGGTAAAGAAAATGCCGTCTGCAAGGGAATAACGGTTCCCTGGGCTGGAGGAAACCTGAGCACCGCGCGCTGCCTAGTAATTGCAAGCAGGGAAGATGAAACATTTGATTTATTCTCTCTCATTCTTAACATGTGGGATGCCCTGTGATAACCTTGCAGATGCCTTACCAGGGCCTCATTTATGTGTCACTGCCCAGCCACTGGCCTTCGAGGCACGGGCCTTCTCCTCCAACGCAACGCGAGGGGCGGCCACTGCCGGGGCCCTCCTGCTCTCCTCCTGGGTCTGTSGCAGGGCAAGGCTGGAGCCTTGACAAGGAATCTAATGTAATGTAGTAACACGACAGCATGATCACCTCATAGGTATAGTTTGTATTTGGCAAAACTGGGATCTTTCCCTTGTTTTTCAGAGCATTTCAGTAGACAGTGTTCCTAAATTTAAGCCACTTATGGTCTTGCTCTATACTACTTCAGCCTATTTCTTGGTTTGACATTGCCTCAAAATATCAAAGCGACTCAGGAAAAAATGATAGTAGGATTTCCACCTGTTTCTATCTCAAACATATGTGAAGCTTCAAATTTCCCTTTGATTGGATAATTCTGATTTGGGCAGAAGATGGATTTGCCCCTGACAGTGAGGATCATGTAAAAAGCTCTTTTACAATGGATTTTCACTATTGGAAGGAAACATAGACCAGCTCTGTGGTTGTTGTAGAGAGGTCCACACTGAAGAGAAAGTGGCCAATGGAAAGATAGATGCCTTCAATTCAGTTACCCTAAATTTTTCATATTCTCCTTGCATTGCTTCAGGTGCTTGTATAGAAGGTGTTTTTTCCCAGTGGTGTTTTGGTGCCAGTGTGAAAAGAATGGGAGGACTGATCATACACACTTTCTTCACAAATTATAAGCACTTACTTAACTAAGTTATTAGGAAGTCTCCTTTCTTTTTTTCTTATTGGCAGTGAGGATGCAATTAATTTTCTTAACTTTTCCTCTGCAAACTAAATCTCTGACATAATATTTCTCTGCTAAAAAACTGTTCTTTTTCAAAACACATTATTTTCTCCTGAAGGCATTCAGTGATAACCAAATCAAAACTTTAACCTAGGTAAGGCTGTATCAGTAACAAAGCTTTATTTTTTGATTTATATTCAATTCCTCTAGCAATATACTCAAGCAACCTGCTGTATTTCTTTGCTGCTTCTCTATTATACATTGCAAGGCAAAGAGATAGCCATATGCTTTTGTTTGCGCTTTGCTTTCTCATGTATTTTTTACCTGTTCTAAATTTCCCCTTGAAGGTTTTTTTCCCCCAAGACCATTTCTATTTAATTGTTGCCACTTGTAGGTCCAGTAGTCAAGAAGTACATGGTGAAGCCTTTAACAGAAAGCTGGCATCTCCATCACTAGCAAGCTGGCATCTCCATCACCAGCTAAAAGCAGTCTAGGGAATGAAAGAAACTGCACATAAACTGTAGACGGAAGTGTAAGCTTTGCTTTTCTGGAGCCACCTTTCCACATCATCCAGCTRCTAAAGACAGAAAAGTATAGGATAGTTGGTATGTCACTGCGTATTTTAGTGCCTCATTCATTCTGAATTGGACTTCTGAGTTACTGTTACGGGAGACTTTTGGGTTTTAGGATAATTGGGTAATGTTCATTTGGTTTGTCCTTTCCATTACACTGTGCTTACCCAAAGGTAAAGACTTCTTGCCTTTGGATTTTCCAAATCTCTATTCATTTACTGTGTGTTACAGCATTCCTTTCCAAACAGATATGATTTCCATTTTAATAACTTGCCCTGACTAGGGTCAGATTAAGTCATTTACCAGCTTACATCCTTTTTGGGAAATCAACCACACTTCTGAATATATTTGTTTAATATTACAGTGAGAGAAGGTTCATAATCCTCAGACCTCAGTTGTGAAATATTAATAATAGAAATCACTTTGTAAGAGGCTAAAGCTTTTTTAAGGCAACAAGATCTCACAAGAACATCAGAAATTATAAAGAGCTGGACTCTCCAAATGTGGCAAAAATCAGTCTTGCAAAATACTCAATATTCATCCATCCATAAAAATATAAAGAGTAATAATGAGTGTCTTGCAAATAAAGTATTTAAACCTTTAAATTGTATAGGTGATAAGGCTAAGCAACTGGAAATTCCATCCTGGTAGAAAAGCTGCTGTAAGATATTCCAGCCTAACTACCAAAATACCATTCATCTCTATTATTTAATTTCATATAATGCCAGTCTGTATCTATATGGCTTATTTTTCTCACAATCATCTCTTTTACATTTTCACTTCAATCCTAAATTGGAATGTCGTAAATATATTTTTACCTCTGCATGTCCTATGGCTGTGAAAGCCCAAAAGGTGATGAGGCCATACGTTAGAGCTTGACTTAAAAGGCATGCTTGCGCTTAAAATTAATTTTGATAAATCACTGTTCTCACTGAAAAAATACAAACACTTAATAAAACAATACACTTAATACAAATATTTAACACAGTAAAATACTAGGAACCAGAGAGCCTGACCGGGCTCTAAGTTGGCTGACAAATAGCGACCATCTGGTGTAAGTGTTTGAGGTGCTCATGAAATCGGTTAGGGAGCTTAGTCCAGGAAAATGAAGGTCTGAGCATGGCATTGCCTTTCGGGGCAGACAGCTGCCCCTGACGTGGGCTTGCTCTGCATTTGCCGTCGCCAGGCCCAGGGCTTCTCTGAGGCTGGACTGGCAGACCTGTGGCTTTTCTTGCCAGCTGAAGCTGGCAACCTGCGTGCTTTGTTTCTGGTTAACCTGTGATGCGATGCCTGAAAGGATCGTTGTTTGGGAAGCTACAAGCAAGAAGACACTTGCGTCTCCAGTGGACAGGAAAGAAATGGAAAGGTTGCCCTACAATTCCCTTTGTGGCTTGCCGACTGATTGCCTTAATGGCATTCTCATTAAAAGTTCTCACTGTGAAATGCTGTTTTCTTTCTCTTTCAGAATTCTCTGCATTAATAATTAGTAGCTCCTTTTGGAAGTTATTTATAGAAAGCAATGCTCTTGTGTTACTTCAGCAGTAACTCCATGCTAGACAAGACAGATAAAAAGCACTGTACAAATGTGCTCATGGAGCAGCTCTGTTTAACAGTCTGCTAAGAACTACAAAAATGTTCCTGTTAAAAAAGGCAAAATCCAGGCTACCTCCTCCCGAAAACTTGACAGGTAGCATGGTGAGCGAAACTGCAGCATCAGTTTCTAGCAGCCTGGTGAGTGAAACTGGCTGGGCAGGAGCACGGGGAAAGGAAACCTCCCTCCTAAGGCTTTTGGCCACTTCCTGGCGCGTGCGGAAAGCTCCCCATTCTGTGCCTGTTCTGCAAACTACAGAAGGCGTCATTTCCCACCTCTGTCAATCATCTCCCCTCTTTCTTAAGTGCCTTTAAAACGTCCAAATTGTAAATATGGAAAGGGAAGGGAGAAATGGAGGGAGTGCTGTGATGCTGGCAACAACCTGAATCAGGAATGCCAGATAATGGAGATGGGAAAGTTTAATTTTAGATAGTGGGAGCAAAACATTGAATCACTTGGGGAAATGAGGACTGAAGAAGAAATAGGTCCTGGAGAAAACAGCTGCATCACACCGGGCTAGCAATGGAAAAAAGGAGGATGGGCACATAGGCCCATGCGTATCATTGCCAAGTAATCTGAAAAAGACTCCAGCATTAGCAGATTTTTTTTTCTCTATACTATATCAAAAAGACAGCTGCAATGCAATCTGCTGTTTGTGTAGGAAAGGTGTTAGTGAAGAGCAGGACAGTACTCTCTTGGGAATCTTTGCTCACAGAAGASACTAAAAGAATAATCGCAGCACAGTGGTGGTGGCGAGGATGTGTCCGGCGTGCACAGACTGGCAGCAGGGCAGAGAAGGGTACAGCTGCTGGCACATTCAGTGTCTAAAGACAGATATCATGTTTAAAGCATCCTCTCCAAAGGAATCTGGGTGAAAACAGGCCTTTTAACAGCCTTTCAAAGGCCAGCATTTGTCCCTTTGAAAATAAGACGTTAATCCTAATGTCTATCTCCCAGACAGGGCATGTTTTAACAGCATTGGATCAGGCCTGTAAAGACAATTATAACTAAAACCATCAGTGAGGCTGATAGGCTCTACGTTTTAAACTACCTCCYCGTCCATCTGCGAGCCTGTTGTGATGATTCTTTTCTTTTTCCCCAGCAAACAAATGCTTTTAATTCGCTCCCATAAGAGGCAAAGATGCTTACAGGGCAGCAACCTCTGTGCCGCCRTGTAGACGCAGTCACATAAAACAAAGAGAAGAAAGAGTTTGGTAATAATAACTAATTATAATTATAATTAGTGCATATTAARTGCTTTACATTTTGAAAGCACTGTACAAACATTAACTAATGAATATTTGGTAAGCAAACAGATTTCAAGCTTCTAGATGGATTATTATAAACTGTGAGGAAAATATAACATTTGACTGACTTTTTCTCACTCCTACGTTTACAAGGTTATTAAGCTTTGCTACATCTGTAACTTAATTATAGCCAACCATTTTGTATTTGTCATTCCTATATTACTTAAACACTGATCCCTTTAATTAGAGACTGAGGTTTCTTGTATGGAAAAATAAGACTTTTAAAGCATGTTTAAAAGCAAGCATTGTGTGGAGTATACGCACGTTTGGCCCCCACTACTTAATTGTTTTAATCTGCCTGAATACTACCAACCTTAGGCCTGGTCTCTATAACTTAATGAGATGCACTGATCCATATGTTACACCAAAGTAAGGATTTGCCTTCCCAAATCATGCAGTTATATCCATGTAGAAATAAGCTAATGTCATCCATACCTGAATGCTTTGCCAGGAGCTCATCAGAGGTTCTGCACTCTGTTCCACATGGGCATCTTCTGGGATTCCCACTCGATGTTGTTGCTCAGRACAAGATATTTGGTTAGCTGGCCCTCCAGTATATCCTGTATGGTTCCTACAGTAGGATCCTTAGGAGGTYGCGAAGAAGGGAACTGGCGCATTCAGAATAGGATATTGGCCATTATTTTTCTTTAGATTATGTAGTACTCATCATTTTATGTTTAGAAACATAGTTAATATAATAATGGACACCAGTCTGTAGTAAACATATAGCCGAAACTGTAGCAGTGGTGTAATTTCTGGTATGAGCTGCTGTGTCACCCAAGAGCTGAGATTAACACCATTCCTTTACAGAAATCCTACCAGCTAAAATAATCTAGAAGAATATACCTTTCCTTCTCAATCATCTCAGTGATCCATGAAGCGTTGGGCTAGGGGGTTTTCTCTTTTATTATGGATGGAATTATTCCTTCTTCGTAATATTGAAAATGAGAGGAAAAGCACAAGTATATACATAGTGGCTGCTGCTGAACCTTTTGGAAGATCTAATAATTCTTTGAAGTTCAGCCACCCAAGTGTTCACTAAACTAAAATCCTCAGATTTAAAAATTCTGACGAATACAGTCAAGCTCTTCTAACAAGCATTTCCTGGTGGCTATAATTGGCCTCTTCTTCCCTTGTTTTTGTCCTTGACTTTGAAGTTTTGATTCATTACCTTGTGCAAATTCTCCTTCACACTATGACAAACAATTTCATACCAATGATTCCTCTGTTTCATTTGTATCCAAGTTGCCTTTTTTAAGCCTGCACACTCTTATCTCTTCGTAATCAATTTTCTACTTTCTAAATATCCACAGTTTTGGCACCTATATAGTAAGCTTTCTTCACATGAAGTGATTAAAGTATTCAACTTGCTCTCTTTCTTCCATCACCTTGTCTGCTTGAGTTTGTGCTTTGAGCAGTAGCTGGGCAGTGTGTCTTTCTTGTTTCTTAAATTCTCCAGATTATGTGTGATCTCTATATTAGTTTCTCTTCCGATTGCTTCTGCTTCTCTATCCTTGAACAATATGCACTCAGCATCTGCTTCTGCCATTGCCTCTGAAAGCAGAAGTGATTTCTCCTGCCAATTTTCCACTTCCAAAAAGAAACTATTCTTTCAAGGCTTGATCTTGTTGTATGCTTTAAAGTTAGTAATAATATAGTATACACAACATGTCACTGAACTGGTGATAAAACGTGAAACACAAACAGAGCAGCCAAAATACTTAWTAATAATATCAAAAAATGTGCTCTCTTTGACAGTCTAAGAAAAAATACCCCATACTCTTCACAGTTATTGAAAGTACACCCAGATCTGCCAAGAGAGAATTTGGATCCCAGGCAGTCTGATGGGAAGGAAAGGGCCTTGGACATGGAGTCAAGTATGGAGATAGTTACAATTTTCTGAAATTTTTAGATTGTAATTTCCAGCTGATCAGAAAGGAAAAGTTTAGTTATTTGCAAATGAATTGCATTGAAAGTGCRTTGAAAAGTAATTTTTCCACAGATTTTTGGTAGGAGACCTATGTTGCTGGGAACTTTTGGTATTTTAGAAAGTTCACTTCTGTTTTTTTTTTGAATCTCTTGCTTTTTGTATCACAGTTTATTGTCTATTTAGGGTATAAACCTTTCAGGCTGGAACAGCCTTTCACTTGCCATTGYTACACACACAMAAAAAATCTTTCTTATTTTATGTTATCTGGTAATAGTATCTACAATGCACATGTAGGACCAAAACAATTTCCAGAAAAAAAATGTAACTAACAAAAAATTAACATGAAAATTCAAGGTAAATGGTGCTTTTTATTTTAACATACAGATTAATGTTTTCTCTGTTACTTTTATTTCTGCTCTGCTCTTCTGGATGTCGTCAATGTTGATAGAATACAAAAAAGTAGTACAAAATTAATCAAGGGCTCATTCTTACAATATTTCCAATTAATCAAAAATATAAAGCACTGTAAGCACATAAAGAAGCTTAATCAAAAGTGTTACTTTTGGAGGTCCATGTAGTCTCTATGGACTTTGTAAGTCCACAACTTTTGAGAATGTTTCTTATCTGAATGTGATGTCTATGTCTTTGATATTCTCCTGCCACAACTGGGAATGCATGATGACAGTTTGCTGCATTATCCCTTAGACAATGCAACAAAAGAATATGTGCTCAAAGGCTTAAGAGTGAAAATGCAGGAAGAAAGAGTCAGGCATGGGAAACAGAGAGGTTTCATTCCTTGTGTGAAGAACCAGGTTCAGGTTCAGCCTTTAGCCTTTAAAAATCTCACAAAAAGGCAAACTTAATTCTTCTACCTCCTGAAAAGGTACTAAACTGTTTAGATGGTAGGTATCATCAGGCTGCCTCTCAGCAGGGAGCTCTGATTCATCAGCATCAGGGTTTCCCCAAAGCTTTCTGCCTACATCTTCTACTTAGCTTGGCAGGGACATTGTCAGAGAATAAAAGACTTCTTCCTCATGTCAAAGGGCTGGCATTCATCAAAATGATAATACTTTTTACCTAGAGCACCTTTTAGATGAGGTTCATGAAGCCTGTAAAGAGGATGATGATAAAGAGAAAAATGTTGGAGGATTTTTTATTATATTTTTGGCACAAAAATTGATACTACATGAAATGAAAGATTTTTCTTTTGTAAGTTTCCTTTGGCTTTTATTTTATAAATATTCCTTGGTTAACTCAGTGAACTGGTTTTCACATAAAGCATAATCCAAAGTCCATTAAGATCAACACAAAGCTTCCTATTAATTTCTGTGGGCTTTGGATCAAGCTCCATGCACAAAATAGTTCATCAAATCAAATGCAGAATTTTTGTATTGTAAAAGTCAGATAGCAGTTCACACCTTGCAGGATCAAGCTCTTATTCTTCACGATGAGGAGAGTCTAAAATCCACTAAATCCCTTGGGAATCTTTCCAGTGATTTTCATGGGCTTAAGATCAAGTATCTTGTATCCAGTTTGCAAATCTATGGTGTTTTCTGAGCAGTGTTGGGCCCTTTTTACTTTCACCTTCAGGGATAAAAGAAGGCATGCGATATTCTGAAAAGGGGGGTTTCCAACCCTCAAGAGTGGATTAGTTTATTCTAGGAAGAACGGATAGTACAGCAATTCAGTTATTGGTTCTTACGTTGCTGTAAAGACCCTCTAGACCCCATAACCTAAAACTAACAGTCTTTGTAACAGACACAGAGTGTTACTGTCAAGACATGGAGTGTTTATATGGTCATAGTGTGATTACATGGTCATTTTTCACATCTCCTCCTCTAATTATTTTTTGTTCGTTTTCTTTATAACCTCAATGTAATGTCTTGTTCAGTTTCTCTCTCCATTTTTTAGTGACCTGCCTCATTTTTCAATACATCTGTTAGTCCCAGATACTGTTTCCCGTTTGCTAAGCCACAGTGACTTTTAAAAAAGGTGCCTCCAAAGATCACACAGGCTAATTGTGCTCTCGTTCTGGTTGTTGTTTGGTTTTACTGAGTATTTAAGTTGAAATATGGGCTTTAAACAAACTCAGATTGAAAGAGAATTGTTTGTTTGTTTGTTTATATGACAACCATGTGACCACAGAAATGTGGAAAACACAGTTGTTTTTCAACAAACACAACTATACAGGAAAACTCACAGACCAGAACCATGATCAACACTGGTGTTAATGGAACATTATCACTTTCTTACAGACGAGCCTCCAACACATGCATAGTGTTATTCAAATGCCCCTTTTCTGGCCTTGACAAATGCAATCTTGCCTTGCTGCTGTCATCCAGGGTATTACTGCAAAGATCATTTTTCTCATCTGTCACTTTGCCTACATTACCCTTTCCATCTTTTCACTGGCCATTCTTTCACTCACTCATCAAGCTTACCTTTCATTTTCAGAGACTTTCTTGACTTACTCTTTTTCTGCTCGTCGTCTTTCTTCCCAATGATCAGCCTGTGGTGCCAGTGCTCACCGAGATCTGCTTACATTTCCAGGAGGAAAAAAACAGGACTTTTGTCAACCTGCTTCCTGTGCTGTATTTCTTCTTCAGTAGCTTCCTTCGAACCCCCCAGTAAAAATGTTCTTTGCCATGACACCTACTGAAGTTGTCAACTGACGTGGTTGGAATGACACGTCTCCTGTCACTCTGCACTGTCTGAGGGTTTCCACAGGTTCCCCCGTCTGCTGTTACCCCTTGTCACCTCTAAGCTACTTAAAACTGGTTTGTGCAGTGCCATGTAGGAGTGCTGGCTCCTATCTATTAAATACRTATTAATAGGTCCTACCTAACTCTGTTGTTCCATTTCGTTAAATTTTCATTTTCTCTTTTCAAAACATTGCAATTCTTTTGTTTTTAAAATGTTTCATCACAAAAATAGCTCTGTCTTTAATTTCAAATTTTTGAGAAAGTTTTGCATTTTCCTCAAAAATGTTCTGTTTTGGGAGGACTTTTGATGAAAAATATGAAGCATGCCAATAAAAGTAAAGTTTTTAAGATTTTACTTTAAAAAAGTTTCCCAACACCACCTATTTAATGTGGAATTTGATGTTTTAATGAATTCTTTTTCATTACAATGACTTTTATCCTCTGCTTCACTTCAGACAGTAGTTTTTAAACCAATTGCTTTTTATATAATGTGGCAAAACAGTAGATTCGGCACTCCTCAGGAGTGTTTACTCCCAGGGTGTATTGGCAAGGTCAGTGATGTAGTCCTAGCAACTGTAATGACTGAGAGGTACCTAATTCATAATCTGCTAGGACTCCTCAGATGAATAACTTTTTTACAGTGTGAATAAGTGTTTCCCTATACACCCCTAAATAACTTCAGTGTAGGCATGAACAGGTCCATTGATTTTTTAGCTGATTTCACATTAATGCAATGCAGAAAGTAAATAAATTTCACAACATGCATATTGCCATTTGCAGAGGTGAAAATGGAAGGGTACGTGATTTTGCAACATTATGTATGTTTAATGCACTAGAGAGACCAAACTGTTTATGCATAATTCCATTGGACTTACGGAGAAATCTGGGTACTGAATTAAGGCATACTTATTAAAAGCTTAGACTTTGCTCTGACTAGTGTGAATGATTGCTTTCCTTTCTTCCGTGATTTTCTGGAAAGRTGTTAAATCCAAAACACATTTTGAGACACACATTAATGTTCATTACTGGGTCCACCCGTAACCGTCAAATGTTCATTCTAACCACATCACAGGAACAGAATTAATACAAATTAAAGAAATACAATTTAATCATTATCAAACTTGAAACTACCAAGAAACAGGTAAAAACATCAGCTTTAGATTATGTATCTCTGATTTAATTTTAAACTGACAGCTATTTGGAAAACTCCTTTTTAACACCATTTTTAACAGAAATATTATCGTACAAGTAGAAAACAGTTACTTAACATTTGAGCTATGGAGCAATAATTTTTTATGACAATGAAGACAAAAAAAGAAACCTTGAACAAAAGTAGGTTTTGTTGTATATCTGTCTGAATTATATACAATAAAAGAAAAGTGCAGTGGACAAAAACTTAGAGGAAGAGTGCAGCTGATCAAAAAAGAGAGATATACAGTCATTTTTAGCAATTTCTGTAATGTTCTTTCATCTCCTTCTATTTCTTTGTTTTTATTATGCAAGAAAATCCTCTGAGTACTGTAAACAGTGATGTTACCTCACTTGAATATCTATTTAATTATCTCATGAAACCTGCCAGTGTTAATGGCCTGTTACTCTCTTCAGGAACACTGAAAAGAGCTCATGACAATTTGTTATACATATCTCATAATTCACTGCAAATATGTGGACAGGATCATACATGATCATGAAGTTGAAATTAATTAAACTAATGGTCAGGACAGCATGAGTGACAAAGATTATCATGGTCTGATAAAAATGCACCAACCTGCCCTGGATTTTTGAGCAACAGATGTCATCAAAAAGAGTAGCTTAAGTGTAAGTTAACTGTGTGTGTCTCAAAGAGACTGCCTCTCTGCTTGTTTTTAGGAGTGGCTGAGTTACGCATACAATGATATGACTATGTGTAACTGAAGTGTAATTAAAGAATGAAATTAAATACAGCCCAACTGAAGAATTAATTCAGGAATTGTTTGGCTTCAGTTTCATCTCTACTTTTAAAAGGAAGGTTACTCAAGATTTGCTGTTAATATCACTAGATGCCTCCACTTCTAAAAGGCAGCGTGGTCAGTGCTGGCACTACTTCACCGGCTATTGCAGAGGTCCTGCTGACCTGTTCTAGGAGTCCGTCATTCTCCTTTTACTGTCTTCTGCTGTCCAGAAGCAGCCACCAGGGAGGATATAAATAAGGGTAAACAGTTTCAGATTTGAGAGTTCTGTTGGTATAGGCATCAAAATACAGAGATGTTTGGGCCAAACTGTGGACCTTTCTCGGGCGTGATACTGATTTTTTCAACAGAGAGCAGTTAAAGCAAATTTGCTCTTGAGCGCTGCAGGTTGACACGGCCGGGTGGGCGTAGCGTGGAAGTGGCTATAGCTGCACCAAGGCACAAAGATCTGTGGTTGTGCATCAGAGAACATGTTGGAATATACAAGATATTTCTGTGACAATCTGATCAGATGCAGGCTTATTTGCGGCAGATTTAAGGAAGAGAACCACTAAATAACTGGAAACTTGTTTGTTGGGCTCATCATAGACTTTTTCTCAGTGGCAAATGTGCAGACCTTGTTTCAGAAACATTTATTTTCTAAGAAATCAGAGATTTATAGGAGAGCTTTGAGAAATCTCGGAAAGAGAGACTTGCAGAAGAGTTGAGAAGCTCTTTCTTTATGCTTTATTGGGAAAGCTGGTGCTATCCCTATCAGCATTTGACAGGGAAAGCTGGTGGATTGGCAGCAACTGGCTATTACCAAATAGGATAGGGAACAGGGGGTTAATTTTTAGCCTTTTCAGTTAGCTGTGGACAGTGAAAAAGAGAATTATTAGGTGCTCTATGTGATTTATCACCTAGTACTGTCCCAGACAAGGTAACCTGGTTGCCGTCCAACAGCAGCCAATGCTTTGCATCAACTTGCTCCTTTTTACATGGCCAAGATAATGAGATCTTGAACCTTCTTAATGAGCAGACATTTCAAAGAAAGTTTAGAGGGCAGCAAAATGCTTTCATGGGCAAATGCCTATTTGCATTTCTAAGCTCACCCTTTTAACCTTGGGATATCTGCTCCCTACAGGTTTAAGTCACAAAGAAAAAAAACGGAAGTCATGATGTCCAAAACCACAAATCGGCCAATTATCCAGTGGTAAATCAGGCTTCTGATATATGTGCAAGTACTTGAATCATACACCAAAACACTTCCCTAGACTTGCTTTAAGTATCATTTGCCATAAAGCTGCTGTTTCTAAGTCCCCCTCTGCACTGTAACTCCCCTGGATTCAGTACTTACTTACAAGCTATATTCCAAATGGCACAACCTTGAAGTGACAATATTATGAAAACTGATTTAAATGTCTGTTAGATTAAACTTCCTTAAATATAGAGCTGTTTACCTTTAATTAGCTATCTCTATATGCCTACCCGTATTTGCAAAGGTACAGAGTACACTGTCTGCTAAGGGTTTGAAAAATGGCATAAAAATAGAAGAATGGAGTACACAATTACTTGAACTGAAGAGGGATGTCTGCCACCAGGGGCTTTCCGTGGGACAGTCCCGGCACCTACGCAGCCTTTTGCCTCCTGCTCCTCCAAACTCAGAGGTGCCCTCCGTCAGGTCTGGGCGAAGGGGCCTGCTCCCTGCCAGGGCTTCACCTTTTGGAAGGGAGGAGCTGTGGCCCTGCTCAGGCTGCTTTCTTGCTGTGCTATCTCCAAGGGAATATATGGATGTTAGCAGGAATAATAAGCTATAAACCTGATGTTCATCATTCTAAGATAGAAAAAATTGCTTCAAAGTGGATAATAGAGAATAAAAGAAATAATAATGAATACTAAAGGAGCCAGATTATTTAATGTGCTGCATTCTCTCTCTTGAAAAGCAGTTGAGGTGTCCAGGGCTGGTGTGCATAAAAGCTACTCAATATCATATCCTGCAAACCCCATCCTCCACAGGGGAAATGCCTGTTAAAGATTATCTAGATGATCTTGAAATTTCTTGGCTTCCTACAGCACAGTATGGCTTTAGCCTTGGCAAAACTTGACTTAGATTTCCAAGAGATCTATAGTAAGATAGGACTTGACTTAACTTCTAGATGAGACAATGTCCAGGTGTTATTTCTCTATATGCCTATACTTCTCTTGTTTCTAAATAATTCAGAAAGGAAAAGCAGATTATCTGCTCCCTCATGTATAGCATCTCCCAGTCTCAGTGTGGAAGTATTCAGACAGACTGTGCACAAAAATATTTTAAAGGCTATTTTTCTGGTCATTTTCTTTAATCAGAACTGAAAATGTTTATTACTTAAATAGGTCTCCTTAGTTGCTAAAATTTCTGTTGCAGTTGTGTTCTACAGACTCTCCCTGCTTCTCCTTCCAAACCAGCCTGTTACCATGCAGCAGCTGTAAGTAGCAAAACAAGGTGCGACGCGGTGCTGCTGTTCAGGGAAGCAAGCATAAATGCTTTAGAGAAGGAGCAGCTGATGTGCACTCTCAGCCCGCTACCTCCGCGGATGAACACTGGCATTTGGCACTTTGTAATAGGTTAGGACCATCAGAATGTATTGTAAACTTAATGCAGCTTTACAGCCTATCTTCAAAACATTTACGCAGACAGTAAAAGTTGATGGATATTTTCAGAGCGTTCCCCTTCCCTGGCACTTTCACTTGCAGTAACACTGCACGAGCAGCAGTGATTTGAAATATATTATTGATGTATTATTGAGATCTATTATATGATACCTCATGTTTATTGCTATTATGCAACTGGTTTCAGTGTCCTCTTCTATATGATGTAGGGCAGAGAGGATACTATCAGTATCATTATTATTTGTACCGCAGTAACACAGGCGCTAAAGCAGCAGGGCACCATTGATTTAGATATCCTACAAACACATAGGAGAGCGAGTAGCTGCTTTTTACATTTTACATTTTAAAGAAACCAGGAAGACAGGACCAAGAAGAAAGAGAGAGTATATAAAAATGCGACAGAGAATGCAGTACACAGAAATAAATGTACACCTGCCCCAGCAAAGATAATGAGCTCCATATTTTGTGTTTAGTGGAAGTGTGTCGATTACTCCATCTGGATGGAAGGTTGGAGAGGTGAATGAATAGATAAATAATTAGGTGTTAGTTCAGAAAGTCTGGGAAGATGGGCAGAGGTATGGCAAGATTCTTTCTTTTATTCTTACTCGATCTGGAATGTTTTGCTATAGTATGTATTTAATCTCGTTCATACACAACACGTGTTGTGGATTATATAGCTCGGACATTTTTTTTTGTATGCATACTCTGGTCTGATTTATTCTTACTAATGCCCTTAACATCTCTAATGCTAAGAACTGAATCAAACTTACAGTGAAAAACACAATAGATTTTCTGCTATCTTCAATTAGAACGAGAGTCCAAGGTGGTTCTATGGTCACATTAACAGTGAACACAGAGTCACAGCAGCGGGGAATGTCCCTTTGGAAAATGTTTGCTAGTAAAAGATAATGACAGAGTTTAAATGTAACAGTATCTCCTAATCAGAAAATGAGTTGGCAAGAGCAGTGAGCAGGGGAATGACCTGGAATGTTTAAAGAGAGCAGCCAGAGCGGGGCCATTGGCTTTGGAACGAGTAAACACCAAATTTTTCCTTAGCCAGAAAACACAGAAGCAAGGAAAGTCCATGAGAGAATATCAGTAGTTTTGTAAAGCAGACAAATGCAACAATGTCTTAGGTGAATATAGAAATTAGGTGAACTATCTTGATTTTCTTATTCATTCAGAAGAGTTCTGCATGCCCCCAGATCCTAAATATGTTTTCTGGCTCTCAGTAATTTGTTCAATAATTCTCAGTTCAGATTATTTTCAGTCCTTTTTACAAGTTCAACAGTAGCTCTTAACACCATAAAGTATTAGAGAAAGATGTATTTATTGTAGCAATTCAGCAGCAGCCAACCTTTAAGAAGCGAAGTACTGCAAAATAGACATTACCAAAATAGTAAAAGCAGCTGCGCATCTTGTCTACACCTGCAGTGTTGCAAATATGTATTTATCATAGCACATATTCAGCCCCCATAGGCTGCTATGTTCAACATGGAAATATATGTATGTTTTCTTATTATATTGGGAATATATGTTATATTTATGTGTAGAAATAAAATTTCTAGTTTCCCAATACTTTGGTGATTCACATTAAGACTTTGTAAAGCTTTTTCTCAGGTTTTCTACACAATACATCCACTCTACTTGGTTTATGTTTCAGATTTTTTTTTTTTTAATAACAATACATAGCATTTCAAAGCATGGCCTTTAAAAATCACAGAAATCCCAATATGAATCTCCAGGCATTAAGTTCCCTGGCATAGAATAATCATACCTATAAATAATCTGGACCTGAAACAGGGAAGTATAGAGCTGAATCATCTGTGTCACAAGTAAAAAAGCCCTTGCTTATTGTGATTCCTTTTCTAGTTCTTACATTTCCTCATGTCTTTAAGGCCATCAAACATCTATGATTTGCAATTATTTTTATTGTATTTACTTCTGTTTCTAATAGACAACATTGAAATTTTATTTTCGGTGTGGTTAATTCTCTCTCTTTTCACAGCTGTCGTGTTGTGCGACCGAATGGCTCTAGGTGTGATAGCCGCGCGGTTCACAGTGCTGCTCTGATACACCGTAGCTACAGAGCTAGGCGGTGTTTGGATGACGTGACTGTGGCTGTTGGTGATGATGTATTTGGGTTGCATTTTTGGCTAATAGCTGCTGGAATACTGGGAATTCTCAGTTTTTACAGAAAATTAGTTTTCAGATGGAGCAATCGTTTTAGAGCTTTAGGGTGCAGGTAATCACTTGGGATCTAATTCAGGAAGGGACTAAGCCACATGCCTAATAAATATACATATGCCAGAGATTATTACTATGAGGTGACACATTGAGATTGTCGCTATCTAAGAAGTTAAAATTCAGTATGGATATATGCATTTTCAGGGTGGACTGTATAAACTCCCTTAGCTTACATGCTAAGTATGTTTACGTGTATGTAATTATTTCCTGGATCCAATCTAATCTGCAGCTTCTCCTTACTATTCCTGCGCTAATTATATTTTTCTGGGTGTTATAGTAGTAGGAATGCATTTCAAATATAATGTTAAGAGTGAAATGATGCCTTAGCTGCCATCTATGTTCATATTTTTTTTCCAATTGCTTAGAATTTTTAAAAATAATTAACTCTCACTGGTAGAGCAGATGGAGCTGTGAGCTGTGAGCGCTCTGTCTACATGATACTTTCGTTCTGGCTGATGATTTTACTTTGTTTTTTCATTTGCTCATTAAACAATGGTCAGAGTGRAAAAATAAGAATTTTGGTATTTTTCAGGAAGCTCGAGCTCAGAGGCAGTTTAAGCAGTATTCAGGGAAAAGTGAAGAGGGAGACTAGATCGTTGGATACCAGGCTACTTTAATRACCACCCTTGGCTGCTCAGTATTAGGCAAAATCCTGCCGAGCCRCCGGCCGCTGTGCGTCTCTCTAGCTAGCTGTTTTCCTCCGCGGGGTCCTGTGCTGGCCTCCGCACCGCGCGCAGGGATTGCGGGCGCAGCTGCGCGGTGCACGGCCCAGGCCCGGCTGCTTGCTCCCGGGGCGCAGGGTGCGGGGCGCCGGGCGCAGGGTGCGGGGCGCCAGCCCGGGCACTGGCTGCCGCGCTCAGCCCTGCTCTGCAATGCAAGAGCTGGCTGTCCGCTTGGAAAATACCGTGAGGCTGGACACCGCTGCACAGCAGTAGGCAGAATGTGGCTTTCTTGGGGCAGCACAACTATTTAAATGCATATTTTTCTACAAAAGAAACCTACATAGAAATTAATAAAAGGGACTGCGGTTGTACTGCACTTGTACTGCAATTGACTTGTAAAGCAAAAGGGAGCTGTGTAGCAAATTAAGTAAAATCTATTGCTTTTTTATTAAATAAATTTTAGTGTAATAAAAATAAKCAAACAGGAGGATCCCATTTCAGCTAGTGAAAAATGGCAGTCAAATGAAGCAGTGCGGAGATTTAGATCGCCATTTGCGGATGGAAGATAAGCTTCCTCTGCAGATCTCATTAAATGTCATTCGCCGATAATTCTGGGAAGCGACTGGATTACATTTGAAGGCAATTTATTGCAGTGCTGTTTATAAGGAATAACAGTTTACATGAACAATTGTTTTGAAATCTGAATTTGCCTAATAAGTAATTTTCCATCAGTACTACTGTTCCTTTTCTTGTTCATATTCAAGAACAGAGAARGTTTTGCTAATTTAAATCTCAAAATTTTACCAAGAAGAATTAATGGAACTCACCTAATTTGATATTTATTTCAAATAACAGGTCTGTGACAACAGACTTTTCAATCTACTTTGGATAACATCAGTCCTGATATAGCGCACTACATCAGTTATAACCTCTTTCACTGGTCTGACAATATACATAGTCTATAGCCTATACCTATAGACTATAAAGTCTTTAGGAGCTCTGATTTTTTGATTGGATGAATGAAATTAGAATGAAAAATATCATATGCCATATGCCATAATGCCATAACATATGCCAGGTTACTGCTTATTACGAGTCACCATGTGTGTGTGTACCTTTTGGGTACCTTTGAATTTCCCGTACCTCTTCCCCTAAGAACCTGCTGTGGAGACACAAGASAGACATTGATGAAGACAGTTCTACATCTACCCACAAAAGGAGTTTCTTCATCCCATTGAAATCCCGTGGGTTTCAGAAACTGGAAACAATTTTTTAAAGACAAAATTGTGATGAGGCATAGTTTTAATGGATAAAAGCATTGATTATCTACCAGATGGGTTCTGTTTTATTTTTATATTAAGAAAAAACCCATAGATAAATTTGTTTTTGTTTCTCCCAGTAGAAATTTTTGACTATTTAATTAAAGGCCTCATTGCCCCATCATTAAATTCAAAGAAGCATATCTAATGCAAGCACTTAAATGTAATGTCACTTATTAGTCTTTAATGAAGAGAAACTTATTCTTTCTCTAAAGAACAGCTGTAAAAATAGTGTCCACATCATCTACAAAATTATATATTATGAAGAGTATTAATGTGTATTTAACAACTTTAAAAATACTTCATAAAGGAATGCATTTTTTCTTGTTCAGCTTCACACATAAAAAAGGTTAATTAAAGCCAGAGCATCACAAATTCTGTAACACTACAGGTCATTCATCTGTAGCAAAGTATAACACAATTCTACAAAATCTCATTGACAGTGATAACATAAAACTAACTGCTCCACTCCTCTGTAAAGATCACTGGTCTGTCTTGTAACTTGGCTCCAGCTTTCATGATTCAACGGCCATGAAATCTATCATTAGACCTAAGATTTATCTAAGCCTTTTCATGCTATGCTTTTTATATACATAGAAAGTGTTTCTGGTGTCTTAGAGGAAGAASAAAGAGAACTGTAAAAATAAAAAGTAATTAGTTTTGGAGATTTTTCCATGAAAACACCACAAAGCAGTGCTTAACTTTTGTTTGCTGCCAATAAGTAAAGAAGTAAAAGTCCACAACATTCCCAATCTACATTCACACTTCAATGTTAAAAATCTGATGCTTAGTTAATTCAGCATCAGTTTTTTCTTGACTTGATAAATTATTCAAAATAAAAGGCCAGAGCAGTATCATAGTAAGTCTTCTGGGGTCTCACAGTGGGAGCTTGTCAGTAGTCTCTGAGGTGATGTCCAGAATATCTTATCTTTTTCAGAAAAAGGTGACAGAAGTGGAACAGAGAGAAGATGTTTTGGTGTTTTCCACCCCAACATCCCCAATAGTAAAAACAAGTGTAATGAGATGCTACACTGAATTTTTCACTTTTTACAGTGAGCAAGGGTAACCCTGTTATTTTTGATTATGAAGACCACATAGATATGTTTGTTTAAGGCAGAGTGATAAAATTTCATTCCAAAGGTACAGTGTTTTTATTAATGTGATTTATCTGATATAGCCCCACACATTGTTTTTCTTCTTTCACAGACTACGTGTATATCATACACATAATACCAGTATCATCTGGTGCATTCTTTTCAACTCTTTTTCTTGTTCTCTAGTTAAAAACTACTGAATACTTTAACAAGTAACAGATAGTACTCTGCAACTTCTCCATTTTTATTTAAGCCTTGATCTCGTTCACAACCAGGAGTCACCTAGAAATTGGGAAGAGCCAAAACAATTTCATTTTGTTGCCCTGGATCATCCAAGTAGTTTTCAAAAGCACCAATACACTTTCATGTATTGGGTGTTTGAGTTTTGATTGCATAAAAAAGCACAGTTATTCCACTGAAATTTTTTGAATCGCGCCAGTGTGTAAGGAAAGACAAGCATCAGATGCTCAATAGCAAAATTCTGCCCACTTATGACTCATTTTATAATTACTCCCTGCAGTTATCTGATTCCCTCTAATTATGTGACCTTGTAATATTTGTCTGTACTTCTCCACATATGAATTTATTCAGTTTTGGATAAACAGTTTATCTAGGGAAGGATGAATGGTTCACTGTATAAAGGAATGAATGGAAACTCTGGAAGCTTTCTTCTCAGCTCCACAGCCTCCTGCTGCTTATGCAGCTCTCCATGCCTATCTTGAGCTGTATGCAAACAGGAGTAGCTGATACCAGCCTTACCAGGTAGAAAGTAAAAGAGTTTAATTTCRGGTTTTTTTCTGGAAAATGAAGTATGAAAAATCCTTTTCATTTACATGGCATTGGTTCACTCTAGGAGGTCCCATGCCATCTCCCAGTGGCCAAAGCGATGTGGTTTGCAGGTTACTGTTGCCCAACTGGACTTAGCAGGCAGGAAAGGCTGGGGAAGAAACCTCAAGGTCTGTTGGGCAAAACCCCAGATTGCTAGCAAACATTTCAGCCCCAAGGAAGCCTGTATCTGAGCAGGGAGATGATGCTCAGGCCAGGTCACTGCCTGAGCTAGTTTTAGACCCATGCGCTGGCACAGGGCCTCATGTGCGTCCGGCTGGTGGAGAGCAGCACCCAAGGGAGGGCAGATGGCAGACTGGGCTTGTGGGTGAGCAGGTTTCAAAGCCTGCAGGAGAGAAGAGACCTGTGGGCAACATCTGAGAAATACTGTCAGGTTTTTTCTGGATTCTGTTTATTAAATAACGCATGACCACATATCCAAAACAATCAGATGCTCACTGTGCCTTGTGAAGAGCTTTGAGATTTATGAATGGAAAATATTAAATAAAGCTAAGTAATACATCTGTGAGCATAGTGATGCACTTAGGCAATATGGAAATGAGATGGGAGAGTAGAAAATGTGACAGCTGAATAGATAAATATGGACTTGTGTTTTCATTTACCAAGACCTCCAGTATATATATGCTAATTATTTACTGCATTATGAGATTCTGAATTCCAAAGAGAGATTTCACTGATTTGAKGTATCAGACAAGAGCATATTGATAGACCACTTTTTTAATGTGCTGCCTCAAACATTTTTAAAGTCTGCTACACATCACAGTTATCTGTTTTACTTTAAATGTCAGACTGCATCAGTCAGGTTACTCCTGTTAAGTATTGGGTGCAAGCACATTCACTAACATACCTGACCTGACAAGTCATATTTTTTTTTATTACTAGGAAACAAATCTGTTTTCTAACATCACCAGCAAAAATTAGGATYTGATACAACTCTTATTTCCAGTACCTCCATAAAGGCTTGTCTGAAGTGGACTTGCAGCCGATCAATAAAGCTTGCAGTATTTACTAAACCTGCTGTGCCTTCCTAAGGAAGTACATCAAGGTTGTTTCAGCTTTTTGTACTTCATTCTTATTTGCTCCTCCCCTACCTCCAGATCTCCTTAAATCAGTCACTGCTSGGTGAGAAAGGCCCTGAGGCAGTAAGTAGCTTTAGGGACTGTCAGAGAGAAGGTTTGTGCGATTTCCTCCTTTTCCTCCTGGATCAAGCTGTGATCCGTCTCTCCTCATCCTCACTACGCTAAGGAACACCCTGCTTACTCGAAAGTACCACGTGTGGGATGCTGAGAGGTTACTTTTATGCTTTAAACAAAAAGTATAGTTCTTCCCTGTTTGTAGGAGAAGCATGACAGTGGTTTGTGAACTGAAGGTCCCCTTTTCCTTTTGTCCTGCAGCTGGGAAGGCTGGTGGGCTGGCTCAGCTCTGCCCCTGACGGCAATGTGCTACCCAGATGTGCTCAAGCTCCTTATTTTGGGSGGGCAACACAACGGTTCCTTTGTGTTAAGGAACAGGGAGACAAACAGGAAAATTTTCCTGTCTCTTGGAAAATAGCTGTGAAAATAATRTCTTTGGCTTTCAGTACATGCAAGCAAAAGAGCCAGCAAACCTAAAAAGGAGCTGTTATTGGAAAGGGAACTATTGCCTTGCAGACAGAAAGGTGGGAAGAGGAGCGGAAAGGTGCGTTACTAGGCAGGCCAGAAAGAGGAGCTCCGTAAAGAGCGCATCTGATAACCACTGCCAACTGTCTGGTGCTGGTTTTCTACTAGAGAACGAGAGGCACAAAAGAGCAGGCCATAGAGTAATAATATGCGTAAAGCCCTGTTGTTTTAAGTAAACTTTGCTCTATGGAGGCCAACTGTTACTAATACACCTGTTATTTCAGTCTCTCTCGGACTGCCACCATTTSCTAACTTTTTCATGACCTTTGTTATTTAAATTCAATACTGTTGGAATCTTCAGAGATAATGAACAATTCTGAAATGAACAATGAAAACAGAAATTCATTACCAAGTAAGAGATACTACAAAAAATGTTTTTCTTTGGAAAAAATACTGTGTGAACCCAGTCTCCTAGGATTTCCTTCTTAGTTAGGCAGCTATGAATGATAAAGAAGAATGGGTATAGATAATTATTAGAGTGTTGAATGCTTAACTAAATGAAGTTATAATAGAACTGGTGGAAGAGTAGCTATTTACACATGAATGAAGGAAATTCGCATTCTTCTGTATATTATAATACAATCTGTGCAGCTGCCTCAATCCTGTATAAAATGTGCTTAGATCTTATTCATCAGTGGTCTCTGTGCCTCTCTGTCTATAAATGCCCATATGGAGCTGTTTGAAAGTCTGTGACTGTGGCAGTTCGAAGTGATGCTATAATTGATTATTATGAATCTAGTTGTTCACAACTAATTTGACTACTGTTCTGAAACTGCTCACAACGACTCGCTCAGCTCAGATCTGAAACACTTAGTTTGGGTTCAGTGAATTTGAGTAGGCGTTCAAGCGCTTTCAGAAACCAGAATCCGTGATTAAATGTGCTGCTGGCTGAGACTTGGAGGGCAACGTACCTTGCAGACTAAGCCCTAAAACTTTGTGGGAAGATCCTCAGCCGTTGAAATAACTCCATTGATCAGCTTTTTTCATTTCATGGTTTTCATTTATTCTAACTCTGTAAAGTTGCAAGGAGCTTTTCAAGATCTGTATATAAAACACCCACTGGGTCTGTCTTCCTGAAGGAATTCGAATGGGTTTTATTTCTTCTCTTCTGCTACAATTCTCTTACTCTAGAAACTTTTTTCCCAATTTCTCACCTGTATAGTTGTTCATCTTTTAAATTCACTTTGTATAAAGCCTTTCTGCCAGTCCTTCTTCTGGCGTTTTTTGATTACGCTTGATCCCTCAGTAACTTCTTGAGTTGTACGAGTTTTCTTTGCTTGTCTGTCASCTCTTTAATTGTGGATTCAGAAAGAGTAATAATTAGATACTCTTTCTCTCTCCCTTTTCGTATGCTGAAACTATCCACTGGTTMGTTCATAAGCATGGCTGCTTCACTGATGTCCTGGAGGATATTTGCATTTGGCATTCTGCAGACTGCARAATGCAAACCTGGTTAATAGGGAAATTGTGTCTTGTGTTGTACAGATGCTAATAGAAGTGGCATTACTTGCCATGAAATATTCTAATTTATGACTATCTTTAAAGAACATACKTGCCAATTAGTGTCTTTATTAGAGTACTCACTTCTATCATTTGAAAATATGGTTCTTAATTGGGATCCACTTTACCTAAGGGAGAAACATTTGTTCAATAAATAAGTGAATAAACTAAAACTCTCCATCAGTACCCATGCAGGGAGCTGGCTTATATCACAYAGGCACCTCTATAGATCTTATCACTTATTATCCTTCTTAAACTCATTCAATTATTGAAAAACATAATTTCAGCTAACATRATATTGCCTTGCTGGGAAAAATATAGACAGGATATTGGAATTTGCTTGTTTGTTAAAGCAAGTAGCTCATTAGGTCTAATTAAGATAGAAGAAASAGCAGTATTAAATTTTTATACTACACCATCAACCTGATAGCTCTTCTAAAGGCAAAAGCACCATAGTTACTGAATTAGTACATTGATCAGGTTAACATAATTAAGGTGCCAATTTTATGAGAATCTGAAGACAAGATGAGGTGTGCTTAGCATTTTTCMTTTTTCAAATGTAGTAAAAAATGTTTAAAAAATAAAAATATACTAGAACTGAAAAAGCCCATGGTTTAGCCAAGGGATGGATGTGAACCAGAATCTGGCTAATTTTGGCACCCCGAGGAGATGCAGCAGAGTTGTGCGCTCATCGTGACACTGTCCTTGCAATTCATTCCCCGGCGGCGGAGGAGGAGCTAGGGCGAAGCTGCTGTGGTGGCCGGTGGCCGGTGGCCGRGGAAGGTCCTCCCTGGTGTGGCGTGCCTCCCCGGTGCCTGCTCCACGCAGGCGTCCTCTCAGCAGGGGGGCTTGCTYTCTCCTGGGGCAGTGGCATCGCACTGTGTACTCCAGGGTTTTCCAGACRGGAGCACATCGCGCAGAGACGCAGCACTGTCCACGCGGCGATAAAGCAGCAGAGAGAAGCCAGAGCTCTCCTGAGTGATTCTGGTAGGATCCAAGCTACATGTCAAGTGCCCAGCGCAGTAAATGACCAACCACGGGTATATTAATGGGCCAGCAGTACAGTTATTCTGTTGATTTATTTGGGCTTAAAAAGAAATATCARCCCTGCACCCTTGTTTTGTACACGCAGTGCGTTTTCCCTGGCGATAGCAATGACACTGTTGTGCCCTGTGCAGTGCTTGCCACAGTCAGCCTGGAAACAAGCAACACGCCGGCTGATTCATCTCGGTGTTTTTATGAGCAGTCAGAGTCCACAAATCCTCCCTAGCAGAGCCCTGGCAGGTATAATCACGAAGTGTGTGTTTTCCTTTATGGGTGATCAAACGCCGGGCTGTTACTGCTGCACCCCTGAGAGCCCTCCCGGTGCGCGAGTCGTTGCTTTATGGGGTCCTGTCTASTGCAGTCAGCAGCACATCGTTATCATTAGCGGCACTGCCAGCTGCCATGGTTAGGGTTGTGCGTGGTTTTTTAATCCTCTGTTAGTCCAGAGGGCATCTCCACAGGCTGTGGTGTGGTCATGTGTGCAGGTGTGGAAGGGAGAGACTTAAACGAATCGTACCYGGGCTGCGGGCCAGGGAAGCGAAGGAACCTGCTCAGTCTTCAGAGCAGAAATCCCTTACTGCGGCGATTTCGCCTCTGAGAAAACCTTAAGCAGCAAGTTCTCTTACCTAATCCCATCTTCAAATATACGACTATATATACATATAAATACATATATACMGACTCCCTATATACCTGCAGACGAGTACACGCTTGTGCGCTTCGAGRTGTGGTGTTCTGAAGTGCCTCGGAGCAGGGAGCCAGATGATCTCGCTCCCATGCTCTGTCATCCGGTCCAATACGAGGCAGTGCACAAGTGACGCTTAATGAAGGATTSAATGGCGTGCGGGGAGAGTCTGAAGATTGCTTAGGGCTTCTGTGTGGAAATACGAGGTCCGATCTTTTTTAAAAATAGATAAATCGGCAGAGAGCTATTTTCCTCAGCGTACTATCTGTGTGATCTTCAGTATTTAACCACAAATAAATGCTTCTGTGATACATGAAGTATATCTATTTTAAAATAAAAAAAATAAATAAAAGTGGACAAATCAGGTTACCGATCAAGTCATCAAATCAGAGATGCTATATTCTGAGAAGGTAGCATTGTGCCTCACAAATTATCTCCCAATCCCACCTGCTCTCAGATCTTTATAGCCTGGCTATCTGCTTTACTATGATTGCTCAATAGAAAATAAACAGATGGGGCTGAGAAAAATCCAAAAGAATAAATGGGGTAGAAACTGCCTCAGGCCTTTTGAACAGCATCAGGGTGGCTTTTCTTTTTTAAAGGATTTTTCTTCCCCCATTTGAAAAACAAACCTGCTGGAACACAAGATGTGATTTGGTTTAGTTTTCAGCTACATGAAAACATACACACACACAAATGTGTTTGAGATGCTTTTGGATAGACAGATTCTGTTTTCTTTAGTAGGTTTTGCTGCTGTTTTTAATTGCCTGATCAATATTGCTATTTGATACTTAAATGAAAATGTGTGAAACTTTCTAAAAGCAGAGAATATATAGATTCCTTTGCCCTGCTGAAGGACTTCAGTAGCAGTAATTTCATTAATTAAACTGCTTTTCAAATAAAGGCCAGTTCCATTGATACATGACAAAGATAAATTATGCCCTAGGTAGGCTTGTATTTTCCAGCATGTACTTGCCTTTATGTGTTTGCTTCCAYTTAAGGAAAGCCTAAACAAACATGTTTTTTTTTTTATTTCCCCACATTCCTGTGATATATCAATGCATTGTCCTGAGAAAGAGGGCTCTTCACCCATCCTCAGCAGTGTGCCACATCAGAGGTGAGCTTTCATTTGCCCTTTAGGTTATTCTTGTCAGTCTTTTTTCACTTGTAAATGAGTTTACAGAATYAAATAAGGAAAAAATGGAGGAAAAATGATTTTCCACGGAATTAAATCCACGTTTTAGTCTAAAAAGCAGATCGTGGAAAAAAAAGCAAACAAGATCAAGAAAGAAATATTCTGGATTTTTTTTTAGCTTTTTCAGTTATTTTAGATGATCTTATTTACAGCATATACTAATAATTTCTTGCCAATGGCAAAAAAATACAGAGAAATGAAACTATTATTTGATATGATTATGTTGATATATCTCAAAATAACATCATCTTTGCAGAAGATCAGCAAATACCATCAGCAGGTATTTCAGCAGAGAATCTGAACATTGCGATTTGTGCAGGCTCAGTGTGGGCAAACCCCGCTCCATTGGATTCAGGCTTGCTGGTGCCCCGACTGGGGCACAGACCGTGGCTCCTGCTGCACGCAGTGTGGAAGCTGCTCCACGTAGCTCAGCTKTCCTTACCACGAGGGTCAACAGTTCTAATGTCAACAAAACCACCGAGAATTTTCCTGTTGTAAAAGGCGACTCAGAGTGAAACTCATTGGGCGTATAGTGTCATTGGGCTTATCTTGTGTCTAAAGAGTATGGTTGACCCTATGGACATAATGCTCTGCTGAATTACTTAACCAAAGCAAATTTCACCAGCAGGGAAAAAGTCAAGTTGTCTGAAATAGGAAAAAGTTTCCATAGAGGCCTAGTGCCATCGTGACAAATGGGTGAAGCAAGTTGAAGGTTAGGCTGGAAATTTAGCAATTATATTATATAKCAATATATATTTTTATATATCWATATATATAAAATATATAATTATATATTAGACACTTGAACCTCAGTCCTCTGTATAGGAGGATATCTCTGAGCTAAGGTGGGGAAGAGTTGGTCTGCAAGCCAAAACATATCCAGAAGAAAATCCATTTTAATACTGAGTGGGGTAATGACTGTGAGAAGTATAGGTGATCATTTATAAATGTTTAYGTAATGAGAAGAGCTAAAGAAAAGGCAGGAACACACTGAGAGCAGTAGTCCAAACCACTGAGTTTCAGTCAGTAATATTGACATCCCAGGAAACTTAATGAAGATGTCTACTGGAGCCAGCTGGCTCCAATTTTAGGAATATGTTTTTTCATCAGCAAATGCTGATTTGTCAGACTCAGAGCTTYCCATAGAGACGTAACAGAACTTCGCTGAACGGCTCGGAAAGGCCCAGCCAGGGCTGTGACAGACGTTGTGATCTGAACCTGGCACAGAGAAAAGATTACAGGAGAAGAGCTGAAAATGATGAATCTTACGTGGACACAAGCAACTCAGTTGTAAAATGAAAAAAAGTAAATTCACTTTTAAATCTAGCAGAGAAAAGAGTTGAATGTGGGTCTTTTGCAGCCCAGATTAATACCCCAGAACTCTTCAGAGAGTGCCGTGCTTAATGTCCGTGTGCAGCAGGGAGCGGTGCGGGGAGAGTGGCGCTCGCCAAGGTGCGACCACCACCTTCCTGTCTGCCTCAGGCTTTGCACAGCCATGTGCAGAAGTCCTTGAGTAATGCAACAAGAAAGTAGGCATCCAAGCTTAAATACAGAGAGGATCTGCCTCAGAGTCAACATTTTAACATGCTGAGTGAGGCAATGCTGGTGCAGGATGAGGAAAGATGCATTTGTACGTGTGTATTGGTATGAAGCCTAGAGGAAAAAAATTGCTTTAAAAGTGTGCAGTTTTTTCTCTGGAAGACAAAAGAAAAGCTTTAATACAGTCTTCACACTCTGTGGAAGTTGAGCCCATAAAGATCAGTCTGGCTACATCTGCTCTGTGATGCCACTTGCAGCCTAAGTCTAATGTGACAGAAAGATTGGTATGCGAAAAAATGCCAGTCCTCTAATGCGTGACACAGAGCAGACAAATTGTCAGCACGATAAACTCACATCCTTCACAGTGGAAGTTTAAGTCAAAAATCATGGGGGTGTTCATCTGAAGATAGAGCTGAATATTCAGTGGCAATCCGAGTCTGTGACAAAATTAAGATTCAGATCTGCCTTGAGAGAATTTTCCCGGGAATACAGGAAAATCAAGACCTACCTGCTTGTCTACCTGCAGGAGCAGAGCATGTGCAAGTCTCTCTCTGTTCTTGTTGCTACTTTTGATCTATTTTTACATATTTTTAATTCTTCTGCAGAACAAAATAGTGGAATGCAATGTTACAGACAGCCACATAGTGACCAGCCTAGCGAGAAAGGTCTCCCTCTTCGCAGGCTGTGAGTAGTTTGTGTCCGCAGGATCAAGCCTGATGGCTCCTGATAGTATAGTCTTCGGGGAAATAGTCTTTCCCTCCCACGCTCACATTCAAAACCAAACTCTGTGCTGCCGAGACGCCTGTCTGCCTCCGTCGAATTTAAACTTCACTGCTGGCACGGGAGAGGGTAGAGCTGAGAAGCTGAAGGAGAAGTAGTTTGCTTCTCTCGCAGCTCTTACCACGAAACAACCGGCTCCCGGCACGGCAGAGAGAAATGCAGGTAGAGTGCCCTGGGAAGAGGGTCCATTGTCTCTCCCACCCGTCCCAGAAGATTTCAGCAACTAAAACACCTGAATTTGTAGCTTCAGCTTGTTTCAGTTTTCATGTCTCCATTTTTTTTTTTTTTTGGTGGATGAGCTATATCACTTAGCTCACACCACACAAATCATTGACACAGTGACTCACAGACTTGTGTTTTTCAAACTCCCGGTTTCTTCCCGTGGATGTTGGTGACCCTCATTACATTACATCCTCCATAAGATAAGAAGTCTCAGTGAARGAAGATGGTGTTTTGGGAGGGTGCCTGACCATTGGGTATGACAGGAGACGTAGTGCAGATGAACACAGCACACGCACTGTGCTGCAGAAGGGTATAAATCCAGTGAACCAGAGTTTCCAAAGCATTGTTGATTTGAAAATGTGCCAAAGACTTTCTGTTTTTACCCAAAATGCTTTTAGGTTTTTTTTTATTTTTTAACCCCATGACTTTATGGAATGAGTTTGTTCAAAACAGACCCCAAGAAAATGAGTGAAAGCTTAAAATGACAAATGATGTTGATCCCTTTCAACTTTAAAGCATTTGAATTGGAAGCTGCCATGCAGTTCGGTTCAAGGTCCATATGTTTTTTGATAGGAAACGTGTTTTGATTCAGGAATTATTTCTAGGGTTCATTAAAATGTAAATTGCTCTATGAGGAAATCTGAAGGAGATTGAGTCCAAAGATATGTAAATATTCAAATGTAATTGGGGTTCAAGCCCTACATCTCTATTTCTGCCTGAGCAGTTTACACAGATAAAGGGGAAGGAGCTTTTTCCATCCTTCTCCCTGAAATCCAGCAAAATTTCATGTCACATGCCTTGCCTCCAAAAGCAGTCCTGAGGCATGAAGTTCAATAAATAATTATAAATTAGCAGACTCAGAGGATTCTGAACAGCACGAAAGCAGGGGCACCTGGAGTCAGTGTGCTCGCTCGAGAGCTGAGTGTTCATTGTTTCCTAAACAATTCTTTTTGCTCTGCTGAATAGCAGCTGTGTGTATGGCAGCTCTTTGAGCTAACCTGTTAAAGATSCATTCGCTGGTGCAAATAGAAAATATTATCTTCTTAGAAAATATTATGTCTTCCATTACTTTTGATAGATCTCTTGCGGAATTCTTTTACAGTTAAATATAAATCACGTACGGTAGAATGAAATCTGTTCTTGTAAATACAGCATATGCACAAGGAGTAAATCATGTAGATACAATCTCTGCTATTGTCATAATGTGTCTCCTATGGGAAGTACGGTAAAGAGGGATAAATAATCTTTCAGCTATTACTGCACCTGTGTGATGTCATGCTATATTTAACGGGGAGCTGACAGTCACAGAAAAGCAGCTATGGGAGAATATTTAATGAAAAGTAATCTAGTCATCCAGTAAATCTAGTCATCCAGTCTTGCCTGACTAGATTTATATTATATAYTCATTCTGTATTGCATTAACACAAATAAACGTATAGGACCAAACTGACCATCCCTGATTGCCAGGGTCAGTATGCAAAAATCAAGAACGGTACTTTAGAAGTAATCACACCCAAGTTTCTACTGCAGTGGAGGGAATAATTGATGGCATTCATTTTCTTAGCCTCTGCCCCCCACATGTAGCAGGCTGGGAAGCTGCCATGGGGTGGGATGTGCTATGATCTCCCCAGCTCTTTTTTCTCTTTGAGCACTAAGCCTTCAGCCTGACGCTGGGACCCAGGGAGCGCTTGCTGCATGGAAGAAGCAGAGGCACAGAGAGGGGAGGGAAGCAGGAGCCAGGGATCAGCCCTTACCTCGGCTGCACTTGTCTACTGTAATCTTTGCAAGCTGTTTAAACTACTCGTGTGCCATTCCCCATAAGTAAACTGGGCATAATTATGTCTTACCTGTATACAGGTGAAGAAAATCTATGCATGACTGGGGTGTACTTAGACATATTCATGCTCTTTGAAAATGTATCTCTTCATGAATTGCTTAGCTGACCTTCTGGATGGGCAAATCAAGGCAGAAATATCCAAGTATTCACTAATATAAACCAGTAACTCAACTTCTGCTTGCAGGCCAATGCCAAGACAGAGTGATGGCAGTAAGCAGTGCACAGTTCTTGCTTCACAAAAATCTATCATGGACTGCTGTAGCAAAGTGAGGCATCCTTTGCTTAGTAGTTTCCGAATTATTTTCAGCTATTTTCACTATTTTTGTTTCCATAGTCTACTGTTATTAACATATGATGAGAGTGCAAAGCTAGTGTTGTAATGCTAAATCCATACAAATCATCTATTAGATGTTTCATTCTCTACAATGTTGGTTTTCAGTGATGTTCCTGCTATAATATGCAAAGCGTATGAGTAATTGTAAATGTGCATTAATATAATGACTGATTCTGCTTACAGCTAGGATATTTTTCAGGATTGGACATTTAATAATCACTTCTCTTTTTATTCAGTGCTTTCCCCAGAAATATTTTATTAGTCTAATTAGGGCAAGCAGTGAAAAGATCAGCTTCAATTCATTTTAGAAATATGAAAGGTCAATAGAGAAAATTGTCATTTGAACTCCCTTGTCATCCTAGCTTTCGAGATTAACACAACCATTCTCTCCAAAAGCACAAGAACAGCCAAAACAGCATTTGCATTGGAGGGTGCAGGTAATCCATTTGTAACAGTTCTTAACTTCACATATGTGCAGCTAACGTAAAGCATTTTCCCCGAAAAGTAGGAAAGCAGCCACATGTGTAGTAGAATTATTCTCAATATTATCAACGTGTGCAGTGCGTAGGCTGTCAGGTCGCTGCCTCTCATCCCTTGCTGCTGGTGCCAGGAAGATGAGGAAGACGAGAGAAAGCAGAGCGCAATGTGTGTGCGGTTGTGCTGAGGGAAGAATAATTTGCCCTCTAGAAGACTGTATCTAGTGGTGGTAAAATAAGAAACAGTATTGTAACTCTTTCTTTACAGTCCTGAGAGCGGGGAGTAAGTTGTACAAAGTGAAATGGTGAAAGGCTGCTGTCAAGCCAGTACCTCTCTGTAGCTGATGCTCTGACAAAACTATTTCAAATTGTCTACCCATATGATGTTGCAAACCCTATTATTCAGCCAAGGTCATGCAGACCTTTGGGTATTTGCTGACTAAGTGCTGGTCAAGCAAATTAAAGGTGTTTGGAGCAGATTACCAGATGCACCCCATTTATCTTAGGTTTCTGCACTTTCTTTTCCCAACTTTGCAATAATGGTCACACGTTCAAGAAGGATGGATTCACACTGAAACATGTGCAAGGACGGGCTGCTTGGGTGATATGGGGCTTGGGCAATGCACCTTGTAACAGGAGACTGAAAGCTATGCGAGTTTGGATAACTAAGCAAGGATTMGCTAAACGAAGGCTGAGAGGAGGTCTGACTGCTTTCTCTAAACATCCCATAGGGTGAATGTTGTTAAGCTGGAGTATTATACAGGCACATACTAAAATAGATCCAGACTCAGAAGCCATGAAACTAGGCTGGAAATTAGCAGCTTCCAGGCATATTAGGAATAAAGTCCTGGTACCGTCTTCAGTCCAGAGGATAGGAATGATGAGATCTAACTCATTTCCAGGTGATTTTTGATACATTTAGGAAAAGTAAAGCATGATATGGTTACTACAGCAACAGGCACTGACTGTATGGTGCAGGAGGCTCCCTCCAAGCCCAGGGTGGGTGGTTTTGCTATAGAGCTCCTTTCCTTCTGAGGGCTTGGCAACCTTCCAAAGATTCAAGAGCAAGCACAGAGAGGGAGAGCCAGTTTGGGGAGAAACTAATGAGAAGCCAAGGGACTGGGTTTCAGAACAAGCATGAGATAGATTTAAAATATTGTGAACTCAGTGACAGAAGTAAATAGGGATTTGATGATCTTCCTGCAGAGGAGAGACAGAGACTCAGGTGGGGAATGGTGACAGGGGAAATTAATAGTCTATTTTCCTTCATTATGAGTGAGGCTGTTATATAGGCTGCAACGAACAGCAAAATACATGCCACAGGGAACTTCAGGGAGGTTTGGACCACGCAGGAAATTTTGAACTGGTGCCTCCACTTTTCAGAAAGTTCACACTGATTTTTCTTACCAGTTGTTCAGGGGCAGATTAAAAAATATATCATTTCACTCAACAGAAAGGATATTCCTAAAGTAGGTCCTCTCCCTGAAAACACTAGCCTAAAGTGTCATACTTTATTGAACTACCTGGGCTATGAAATAGTATGGCTATGACACAGCACATGGCATTTTAAGCCCTCAGGGCTACATGAGGAGACCGTCCAAATTAAAAAGGATAATGAAGTCTGAAATAGGAGAAGTGCTAGCACACTTATTTCTTAATGGCAGCTAATTTAATGGCGTTGTTTGGACTACAGTCATAGGCTATAACTCAACTGACTTTAGTGGAGCCACACCAATAGCTAACTGTTGTGACAGCCCTCAGGAGCTATCCCTTGCCATTATTTTATTAATCATCACCAACAAATCATACTTACGCAGAATTTAATTACTGAATCCATTTGTTTTCTTTACTTATTCTTTGGGGGCAAAGCTTCTGAGGAAGATAAGAATTATTTGTTATTCCTAGCCTAGGTTTTCTTATTAAAATATGAATTTGGGCAAATTTCATTAAAGTGTTGTTATAAAATTAAAGTTAGCGAAGCTTCTAGTGAGACTGGATCAAACTGCCATCATGTGGCTCTCCTGGTTTTATAAAGAAGCTGGGTAAAACTCAGTAAATTGATGGAATTTCTTAATGAGATGTGAGGACAGTAGCAAAAAGTTCAGAGCAAAATATGAGATAGAGAAAATCAAAACAAAAGCTTAGCTATGTCTTTGATAATTTGACAGTTCCCATAGCTCAAGGTATCCTTTCTCTGTAACACTCCAGGATTTCCCTTTGTTACTCTCTTCCGTCATAGCAGACCAGTGTTAGGTGCTTCAGATGCCTTCTTCTGGCGAGCAAAAATGCAAAGAACAAAAGAACTGCAGCTGGATAATGAGTCAAGGGAAGACAGGTAGCAATAATCAGATCCACTCCTTTCCTCCCTGAACTGTGGAGCTGAAAACCCGAGAGCGTAGCTGCATGGCACCGAGGCCTCACCTGGTCGCAGACCCGGAGGCAGTGTAGCTGCGGTTGTGCTCTCAGGTGGTGGGGACGGAGAGCTGGGTGTGAGCCAGGGCTGCCATCTGCCCGGTTTGAAAGCAGTCTCAGACCTGCCAGCACCACTGAGCGTGTACATGCTGTTCTGCGCTCTTGCTGTAACTCCGTTGCTGCTTGTTGTGTTGATGACAAGTCTGGTGGGAAGTTATCACTCTGATGGGGCATGAATGAAACCAAAGGCAGAGGACAACGAGGAGGCAGTAAGGGGGGATGGACTGTCTCAATCTATCAGGCTACTCAGCAACCACCTCCTAACACATACTGCTTTAAGCCAGTCTCTGGATGGTCCTGCCTCTTTCCCAGCCATGTCAACCCAGCACCGTATTACTTTCTGGGATCCATGTTACAGCTGGTTCCCATGGGTCCAGAGGAGCTGCTGCCTTGTCTTATGGATATGTTCACCTTGCTTTTTTACTGTGCGGGACATTTGAGAGAACAAGTTTGCTTGTTTCCCCTGTTTGCATTAGCTGCTTTTCTTCCATCCCTGCTTTGCTTAAGTGGCACTCATTTAGTCTTGGCTGACGCTTTCAACCGCAGCAGGCTCTACAGTAATCTCATTGCCTCTCGTGGAGCAGAGAATTGTTAACACGAGTAACAGTGTCAAGATAAAAGTCTCCCTGCATGCCAGCTTGGGGGGGCTTCAAAGATTAGATCTCACACTTGCTTTCTGGCTACTTTATGACTGATGACTAAGATACACTACTGTGCGAATCACAGGTGTGTTGGCCACCAGGCTTCCTGAGAATTCCTAAAAACCTGATTTCTCCAAGCTCTGTTTATCTGAACTTGTGCTGCTCTCTGCCACTTGTACATTATCTGCTAAGACATTCAGTGTTTTACACCAATTTGGGCTCAACTCTCCATGGCATTTCTATACACCAAGGCATTTCTCTAATTTAAAAAAATAAAGCTATGACTTTTTTTTACTGTTGGAACCCATGTGCCAATACCAAACCAGGAAAACTGCATTTTAGAAGTGCTCTTCTTCCTATATCTTAGTGTACAGCCACACTGCATCACAAATACAAATATCAAAATCCTGAAAGTTTTACTTGCAGTAACGGGAAAATTTGCTGTGTTCACTGACCCTCAGAATTTCTCATTTCTTGCTGGTGATGTGACTGTGGAAAGAGGGCTCAATAAGCTGAAGTATAGAAGTTGGAAAGATATCAGTTCAGGACCCTAAAAGGCATCTTAGGAARCGTAAAACAAACAAAAAATAATTCCCAAAGCAATACAGCATCTCATTTAGATGGTATCTTTTTCCTTTGCTCCAGTATGCTCTGTTTAAAACATAAAGCAGAACAAACATATGTTGAGAGATGCTGCCTATTTATAAAGTAAACACTGACAACTAGCAGAAAACAAAAGATAAATGGAGAACATGTCTTGCACACTAATCAGGTTGTCTTAACTCAGAACAGAGTGAAAATATGGTGGTGCTACTTTTTTAAGACTACAAGAACAGTTTCAATTTTTCAATATGTTTACAGTATCTTTGTATGACCRTTGTTCCGGAGGCATCTTGGGAGGAGACAATATTCACATCTTCTAATGTTGGTGCCTACATTGGAAAATGAATCTCCTGTCAACAGAAAGAAGAGTTTCTCCATTGGAGAAGGCATTAGCATAGGTTTTCCAAAAAAATATGTTTATAAATATAGTTAAATACAATGTAAAGTTAAAATAAATACTTGGTTAACAAGATGCAGGGGAAGATATTCATGCATGCTGTTGGTGATGCAGTAAGCCCGTCTGCAGATACAAACAAGCTTGTGCAAATGACTCACTGCTGAAGCTCAGCTGACATGTCAGGAARGTTAGAGATAAAAGTTCTGTTCACTTGTTTTCTTTACTCCGGTTACAAAGATCAGCAACGTAGGAATCACTTTGCTCACTTCTGAAATACAGAAATGGCTAGGGTGCTTGTTTCAGCCAGGCTTCCTTCTTCCCATGAAACAGTACAGATAGGAGTTTCAGTTCCGCTGCTACTTAGGTGTGTGCTGAGGTGGAACGGCAGAAGGGATCCTAGCCGTTCTGGCCTGGCTGTGAACGCCAGGCAGTGAAAGCTGGCAGGTCCGAGAGAGCGGCAGCGGGTTCCCTTTTCTGAGATGCGCTGGCTTTGCTCTCGCTTGTGCGAAGTTACTGTTGGGCTGTAGCAGCAGAGATTCAAGATCAGGTGAAACAGCAGCTTTCAGAGGGCTACTTTTCCTTACGTGTCCTAGAGAGCGCACGTGGGAAGCGTCAAAGGAGACGACCCAGGTTACGCCGCCCGCCCGCGGCGCTGTCGGCGGGCAGGAGCGGGGCGCCTGGCCCCCGAGGCCTGCAGACGCGGCGGCGCAGGGCGTAGACCCCTCCTCGCCGCCCTGCCGCTCTGCTCTGCCCCGGCCCCGCCGGCGGCCGCCCCCCTCCCGGCTCCCGCGCCGCTCGGGCCTTTCTCGGCCCAGGGGGTCCCGCGGCCGCTGTGCGCCTGGGCTGCGCCGGGGGCTGCGCCGCGCGTGTGACGAGGCGTCCGCGGGGCAGCGCGGCCTCTGCAGCCCCCGCCGCGGGCGCCTGGGCACCAGCTTCTCCCGGCAAGTGTGATCGTGTAAAAAGGGGCATTTCCAAGACAGCAAAATCTCCACGGGCTCAAATCCTGGGGGTGGAAGTGCAAACGTACAGTCTGTTGTTAGCAAGCGGTGCCAGGTTTTTTCCAGGCCCTCATGCCCTACTTAGCGCTCCATAACAAAGTAGGAGTAGAGCATTTTTACTCTGCGAAACAGGTATAATTTATTTGCTACATAAAACACATTAGCCAGGGAGTACCAGGTATGCTCACTGAAGGCAGGATAAGGACCTAACGCCGAAACAAAACATTTTTATGTTTTAAGCTGAAAATAGTTATTCTTAATAAATTACCATTGTCAAGTACTGGGTCTTAGTATCGCTGTGTAATGAGATATTGCTTTAAAAAACCTGCTGAGGAGACAGTATGGGCATCGCTGTTTACGGATGTGAAATTAGTTTTATGGAGGTCTTTATGGACACTATCAAAAGGGGTTTTCACCTATCTGCAAATCTTATCCTAACGTCCCTCTCATTTCTGAAGGGAAATAACAGTAGTTTTGATTCAGCTAATTTTAAGGAAAACAAAACTAATAGAAGAGAGAAATTTATTCTTTGCAGAATAAAATTCCTCCACAGAGTCAGCTTGGAGACATTTCACTGTGTGAGCTTTACACCCTAGAGCTCAAAGTAGGACAAAAATAGTACATGGTCCTTCATTGGCTTTTTGACTGGAAATAAATTGCCTCCATAGAATGTGTTTTTGCTCATCTGTGGTCTCTGTCTCTCCCTGCATGAAGCAGAGGCTCCATTAGGTGTATGRAACAAAAAGACGCGTTATCAAAGTGCACACCAAAGTGGTAGTTGGGAATGAGGGTAAACAAGACTTGAAACAAACTTCCAACAGATTAGCATGCAGGAGAAAAAAGGAAGGGGAGAGAGGAAGGAAAGTCAGACGGATCCGAAAGCCCTAACTGAGCCATAATTGCCTCTAAAATCAAAGGGGAGTTGACTTTAAATAAGAATGTCATGAATATTGCCAAAGCATTAAACAAATATCCAGCTACTTGACTTGACTGCAACCTACATAAATGTGCTTAGATGTACGCGTGCTACATTTAATGCATGAGAGATGAATGATGCATGGGCTAGATCTTCTGAGACTTTTGGAAAGCTTAAGAGGATGTGATTGTGCAACAAAGCAAAATTTACCCCTATTTTAAATAGCACTGAATTAACATTCGGGTATAATTTTGAATAATTTTTACTTCTACTTGAGTCTTGTACCTAATGGTAGAAAATTCATCATTACTGAATTTATCCATACAAATACCACTGAGTAGGATTTTTTTATTTTTTAAGAGAACCATTACTCTAGTTTTGGGCTAAATACACAGCAGAGTGCCAATGTGTAAAGCAAAATTAAGAGTGTTCAGAATTACCCAGACATGCACAGGAGGCAAAAAGGTCAGTAATCAAACAGCTCATGCCACTGACTGAATGGCACAACGTAAGCCAGGCCAGTCAGCAGCTACTGTGACACTTAAAGCAGAAAAGAAAGGCAAATTGCAAATGTCTGGTAGAGAAAACCACAGTAAGAGAGAATCTAATTGCTGAACTTTCTTCAGAACTAAAAATAACCCAGAAACAAAGAGTAGTGAGACAAACCACATATGGTTAAACAGAGCATGCGGCAAAGTAACCTGCAGCAAGCACAGAACATTTCCACCTAGTTAAATTAGCTGGATCTCCCCATAGCACAGAAAAGACTATAATCCTTTATTCTTACAGCATTCTTTTGCTCCTTCTTTCTCTTTACTTATCAGCTGTAATTTAAAATAAAGACAGGGAAGCAGGTAGCCCCAAAATAGCAGAACAAACATATTCTTCACCCTTATTGCCTTTGGAAATATTATCCAGGGATCAATTTTAACTGTCTTATTGAGTCACATGTCAACAAGATATGCATGTCTGAGAAGGGAAAACTCCTTCCTCATACAGATGGCTCAGCTCTACACTCTCACACCATCTTCTCTCCCACCATAGAGGTTATGTTGAAGATGGTGTAAACAGATGGTACTGCTCCACTTTGCTCATGACGGCTTTACTGGGTGTAATATCTAGTGAGGAACCTTTTTAGCAGAACAGTTTAAGCACTGAGTCCCACAAGCACCGAGTCTCTGAATCAGAAAATTTATGACCAGTGCCTTGATAATATCCTTTGTTCCTGGGCTGACGTGGCACGGAAAAGCCTAACCCAAGTCTCGGGAGATCCTGAGCAGCTTCAGCTCTCACAAAAGGCTCGTGGCACCACAGGTTTGGCCTCTAATGTACACTTATCAGATGAAGAGCCGAGCAGGCACAGAAGCATTTTGAGGGCTGATTTGACAGATGATGGCTCTGATGAAAGTGTCATTGGATTAGCATTCTTGAGAAGCCAACTTCTTTGGGAATAAGAAATGTTCACAGGGGACAGATGGGCAATCAACACCAGTCCCCATTTTACAATTAAATTACCAACCTTTGATGAGACGTTTTCACAGGGATTTGTTTGCTGGCCTATCGCATTCTTGTATCAGCTCCAAATTCTCTCTGATTCCACCATCAGTCTGTGTTTGCTCATGCCTCCTGGAAGCATACTATTTACATCAGCTCTTCAGCAAACGCTCTCTGTTTGCCTCCAGGTGCAAATCCAAAGCTCAGCACAGCTTCTGGATCTCTGAGTTGGGCTTTTTTTCTCTGAGTTGAGACAAAGGTCAGTTATGAGCCTCCAGGGTAAAACGTAAAGGCTCAGTGATGAAGGCTTATGATGGAGATGGAGAAGGGGAGAGAAGGGCAGAGGTTTTCCTTGAATACCTCAATACAGTGGCTTGATGATCACAAGTTTTCCTCTCTTTTAATGTCTTAGCTTTGGTCCTCAGTGGCATCTACCTCCACCTGGTCATTTGGACATAGGCCTCTTCTCACACCTTWGTGGGAAGTCATGTGTGGGAAGAACTAATTTATTGTTTATTTTAGAAAAACTTGAGCAGTGTATAATAATCAGCAACCAATCAAACCTTTCCCATTTTTAGTTTCCTCATACCACACCCAATTTTTGCAGTCTCCCGTGTCGAATCTAGAAGACTATTGCCATTCTCTGTTTTAAATATCTCTGATATAGAATATGGCTTCTGTCTTGCCTAGTAGATAGGATAAAAGCCTATTCTCATTTGCCAAGAACATTCTTTTAAAGGGAAAAAACAATATTAAAAAGGTGTAGTGTAGGTATGTAGAGAGGCAGCTTCCAACTGCTGCTCCTTTCTCCTCTTGACACTAAGATGAACTTCCTCTGGTAGCTGACTCATTGCCCTGGGCTATAGCTCTAATTTCTTTGACTTCTGATGAGCAGATGCTCTAAATCTGTCAATATGAAGCACAAAAGGATCTTACTAATGGTCCAACTACTACGTTTTTCATGGGCAGCATTAAATAAATCTTACGTTATATATGTGCATTTCTGCTAACAATTGTTTACATATTCTGTAGCTTCTACTCAGTGCTTTATACTACATGACTTTATACTCCTGCCTCATATACAGTGGTCTTTATGCTATATAATCAAGTTTATACAGCTTGAGTCCATGCTTGAGGCTCACTTTCTCCGTAAGGTACCAAGCTGTAAGGTACTTCTCTGTTTTCCGTAGTATATTGGTGTGCCTTGAATTATTCACTCAGTTTCTGAGAAGCAGCATTAAGAATGTAATCTTCTGTTCATAAATCCATTGGAAGACTCTTAATAATGTAAGCCTTAGTGGAACATCCCAGCATTGCAAAGGAAGGAGTAAGCATTTCCTTAGGGTTTCAAATGGTTCTCTCGCCTTTTCTTTGACAGAGCTAAATCCATTCTTTACAAAAAAAAAGCTTAGCTTTTGAAAGAGTCCAGCCATCCTTTTCTTCTGTTTCCTTTTAATGAATGATCAGCTGCTCTGTCACTACAGGAAGCTCCATAAAGCTTGCAGAATACACAGAAGCAAAATTCAGCACCATTTGCATACATCAGTTAACGCTAATGCACTCCTTGATACTGCTGCAAAAGGTTTTTCTTCTATTGGCTCCTTTCTGCTGAAGACAGAGGCTTCCTGATGCTTCCTTTCAGTAACAAAGCATCACCTTATGAATACTCTCAGTTCAGGTGAAAACAACCACACCAAAAACATGGGCTCATCTCCAAAAATGAGAATTCTTGAAAACGCTTCCACCATCCACTACAGAAATGGTGGTATTGGCACCTTTTTGGCTGAAGCCCCCTTAATCCACACAGGTGTCATCMGACTGAGCTCCCAAGAGTGACTGAGGTTGTGTACAGGGCCAATGATCTACCTGCAAAGGTCTGGTTTTCTAAGGGAACATCTAAGCAGGGAATTAAAAATGTCTGGGTTGTTCTGCTTTGTCCCTTCTTCTAGAGAAGAGCAGGAACAACTGGAACCAGTGTTCCAGGGAAGAAATGGCAAGAAAATGCAAAATACTGCAGGAGCAGCAGGAAAGTCAGCAGGAGAAGAGACCACAATGGATGGTGGCAACATCTATGGCTTCAGAGTCTTGTTTCTGAGATATTGAACCAGGAACAGGAAGAACCAACTCCTGGTTCTTTAATACTTTTTTCTTTATACAGGGCAAATCATCTTGTGTCTTTGGGTCTCTGTTTTTTATGCCAATTTTTATAGGTTACTTGAATTGTAAAAATGTTATGGGGCAGAACTGAAGATAATTCTAATGAGATCTGTGGTTATAGCACTACTTATTTTTGTAATTACTCAATAAATAGATTTCAGTGTATCTGGTAGTATGTACCCACCATCAGGCAACTGCAGCAGAAGATACAAATACTACGTTCTGATTTGGATTTATATAACAGCTCCACAACTTTCCTTTCAATAGAATCCCAAAAGCAAAAATAATTTCTCCCAGGTGAAGTATTTGCAGTGGTACTTGTAAGTTTGGCAGATACGAATACGTGGATTATTAGTCGCATTAAACAATGCGTTGTGTGGCAACCTCTGATGTCTCGTGGTATTGATGGCACACCATTTAAAATGCTCTGCAGTATGTTAATTAATACTGATTTGACTTTTTTTATGGCTTCATCATATACATGAAACCTCTTTCTGTGTTTCTTTAATATCATAAATACATTTGGACCAAAGTGGTTTGGTTTTGTTTTCTCCCACAGGATGTATCCAATTCAGGATATTATTTTCAGATAATGACAGGAATATGTATGTTCACATAGTGCTAACATGACTTCCATAATAATATGATCCTTTTAAGGAAATTATATATGCAGAGTCAGTGTGTTGGTAACTGCAGTATGAAGCTAAAATTCAAAAGTGACGGTTAAGAGCTTATCTGTTGAATGTACCCAGCTATCCTAGGGAAAAATAATTGTTTCAATTAAAACAAAAGCATCAGCTTTGTTTTTGTTCTTCTAACAGTTATAAAAATATTTGTCTTTATCTTTAATATTGGCAGGTTGCTACTCTTCAAATAAAACTGTATCCTATCATTACTGGAATAAAGTTTATCTGTTATTCATAAGCTGCAGAGTAGATGTTTTCATCTACTCTTTCCCCCCTCCTTTGCTGTTTTTAATGGCCTCTATAGAAATCTTTCAAATAATTTTTTTTGTTACATTCTTTTTTCTTGGCGCAAATATATTTTTCCTGGTATTTCTGTGCTGAAATTAATACAGTTCTATTTTTGTCCTTCCTTATCTGTACACTAACAATAGGCTATGTCTTGTTCAAAATTGTCTCTGTGGCTCCCATTCTAGGGAAAGTCTTAACGGCCTTCCAGTGCTCATTACTGAGAAGAGTGTTTCATATTTTGAAGGGGTTTCAGCTACATACGGCTTCAGTCCTGTATCCCTAAATCAGTGAAAACTCCACCATTGACTTGTGTGAGAGATACATTAGGGCCCACGATGCTGCTCGGAAACGGGAGCTTGTGTCTGTGAAAGGATGCAGGTCTGCGCGTCTTTACAGGAGACATATATGTCAACAGCTAAAGTGCCAGTACAGACGTGTTAGCTCTAGTTCCTGCACTTGGTAGTATTAATACAACTTGTTCACTGAAAATGAACAGTTGGCAGTCAAGCACAGCAGTTCTTGCACTCCTTAGTGTAATTACAATGCTGATGGCAATCAGATCCATGACAAGGACGTTTAATGATATACAGTTCTTTAAAAGTACTAGGATGTTCAGCTGCTCTATTTCCTACAGAAGGAAGGATTTCTTGCCRCTTTTCCTGCAATATCTCATGACAACTATAATTTGAGGCAAGATGTTAGATAAGAAGGACCACATGTTTGATTTGATATGATAATTCTTGTCCTCTGACATTAAGTGCTTTGGGTTGACTTTTCCCCGGATACTTAGAATTTTATTTGTCTTGGAGACCTTATCTCCRTATCTGGGCTTTTCTGGAAAGGAAAGCTGCCACTTTCCCCCTGCTCACCCCACTGGATTCATGGAGGATCACGCCAAGGYATGGTGAGATCAGTGGAGCTTTGAATGGCTGGAGGGTTTCGCTCATGAAGGCAAGAGCGCAGGTTCAGCCCCTGAGTGCTGAATACCAAAGTCTTCAATGAACATTTACAGTGGGAAATGAATGGCAGTGCCTGTAGGTCCCAACCATCTTCAGAAGAAGAACCATGGTATCTTGGCTGATGAAGCAATTGGTTGATATGTCTCCCCTCCATCCACTCTTACAGACTTTGGGACTCGTGGTATTAGTCAGTGTGTATTGTTTTCTTTAACAAGAAACAACGGGTACACAAACTGGTTACTATCAAAAGTCCTGACTAACTGATCCAAAGAAATTTTTGAGTAATCTGTGCCCACAGCTGTCTTTGTTAAGACTTTGAAAGGGGATGGTACCATGCTGTATGTTTATCGGGTGATGGATGACTAATTGGTCTTATCATACAATGAATGTGTATCTCTTCTTCACATGCTAATCCCATGGCATTTGTAAATGTCAGCACCTTATCGTGGCAACACACTCTGAATTCTGTGTGTGTGTTTTAAAGGTATTTATTTTTAACATTTTTAGCATATGTGTTATTAAGGTTGCGTCATTCAAAACTTTCCTTTTGTGATGACTTCAAAATGTTGGTGAGCTTTTCTTTTAAATACTGAAATAGTTAGGTTATTGCATTTTAAATGTAGTCTAAAAATTCACAGCAGATAATGAACTTTATATTAATGTTTTTCTTTAACTACTGAAACATAGAGGTGGATGTCATCTTGGAATCTTAATCATGACAGAAAATAATTTATAACTATTAGACTGAGAAGCTTCAGGGTTTTCCTGTTCTGCTTTTTTTAATGTTAAGTTTCTGGGCTTTGTAACCCAAGGCCTTAATTTAAAACTATAAATTATAGTTATATCATTTGAGAATTACATGATTTTCATTCAAAAATCCCAACTTTCCTGCTTTGGTAACTTGGTCATAGAAATGTGCTTGGTCATAGAAACATGCACAATCAAATGTGATTAGGAAGTGTGAGCCTCAAAGTGTTTTTATGAAGGTTCAGGGAGAGGTTGGATACAAGAAGCCCAGTGAGCAGCAGGAAAAGAATCTGGACTTAGATGCTACTTAAGCTGAGCTTTGTAGACTGCAACAGACTTCTTTTCCCAGCTTTTCCAGGTGCATTCCCATGCTCCTTGATTCAGGCAGACCTGCCATTGTCCTCCAGGGGCTTTACTGGCTTAAAGCATGTAGAATCAAGCTGAAGAAATTAGGACTCTACCAGAAAATTGCATTTTGGAAAGCTTAGTGCTGTATTTTATCCTTGGACAGCAGAGTCCTTGAAGTTAGCATCTGAAGAGCATTTGCTGGCACTGCGTTGGTAGACATTGTAGATCTTTGTTTCACAACTGCTTTGTTAGGCATAAATGTCCACATTTTCAAAATGCTTCACTGAATTTGGCACTAGCTGGCATCTTCGGCTGGGACCTCACCAGAGAGGCCGAAAGCTGAATCAGTTTGGAGTAACTCTAACCTTGCAGCCCCAAGCATCGGTTTCTGAAGCGAGCGCTGGGTGCTGCCGGCAAAACGCGGAGGTTCTGCTCCCGTTTCAGCCTCGCTCCCTGTTAGGACACCAGCCTCCGAGGCCACTAGCACTGAAATCACTTACACCTTGTCTAMAAGCTTTATGCTCCGACTACTGTGGCTTGAAAGCCTTTAAAATACAAAACTGTGTTGTCACTTGTATGTGGACTTGGGGATATTTACAGAATGCACTGCAAGTAATTCTCAACCCAGTGTTGATTTTTCTTCTATTTATCTCCTTAAAAATGACTATTTTGGCTGCAGTCTCCTTTCAAAAGTGTGTAATTACTTATTTATAACAAATTAAGCGGTTGTGGCTAGCAGTACAGGACATCAACCTTCCTTATGACTTGTCTTACTGGAACTGCAGAAAATGTGTGAAGTATGTGAAGTTTAACAAGTTATCGGGTGAGTTACCCGGACAAAATGTAGTCGCTGCTTATAGCAAAGCTTACTGAAACTGGTTTAAAGCCTGAACTGAGGCAGCCAGATAAACGCACGTGCAATGAAACGGCTATTCTAGTGGATTTTTGTTTCAAGGGGAAAATCGGATCTGTTGAAATGAWCCTCACAGGATGCAAGGCAGGCGAGGGCTAAAAAGAAAGGTACATTTCTGCAAAACTCCTCGCGTGCGGTATCACTCCCTGTAGCCCTGGGAAACAAGCAGTCCTGGGCTCCAGCAGCCCCTCAAAGGACGTAGCAAATGCCCATCACCTTGTAAAGCTGGTCTTGGCATTTTGATTAAAGGTCAGACAAAGCTATGGTGTAAACCTTGGAGATGTTTTGTAGCAGCCATTAGTTGCTTAACGAAGTCTGACTGTATTAATCAAACCAGCGCCCAGACCCTTTCCAAGATGCCCACCGCCCGCGGGCGGAGCGAAGCCCTGCCGGGCCCAGGCTGGATTCTGCGCCCGTGGATCCCAGCCGGGACCCACCTCCGTCTCCTGAAGGCCCGCGGGAGCCTCCGCGCTGCGAACGCCCGGCGCACGGGGCTGCAGCGCCTCCCGSCCCGCGGTGCCTGCACGCCGCCGCCGCAACCCTCAGGGCAATTACAGAGAGTTTGTTTTTCTGTACGTAATATTACCGTGCGAAACGCTGTTGCGACGCCCTGGCACTCGCACCCGGTGTCAGTCAGCGGTGCGGTTGTGCAGCAGCGTGCTTCTGGAGGTCGCTCTGCAAGGCTGTATGCAAAGCCTTCGCTTTACTATTACAAGTGATCTTAGAAACCTGCCAGGCAATTTTTCTTGCAGGATTTATGAAGTATTTCAGACGATCTGCTAAAGAGAATACGTCTGAATTTTAAACCACAGTCTTTGATTTGTGACTCTTTTCTACCTTTGGCCTTACTTGTGCATTTGTTGRGGAAAACAAGCGGGTGAAACGTTGCTTGTGCGTGCAGCGGTGAGCAGTAATGTACGCGGAGAAGGTGGGCTCAGCCRAAGGCTTTCGAAGCAAAGCCATCGGTCCACACGCCGCCGCTCCAGGTTTTCACCTTCCACTTCTCACTCGCTTTGGGCTGCCACCCAGCTGAGGGCAGATGATGGTTCTCACGGGTGTTCGTAAGGACGCTGGTTGCTCAGATGGGTTACCATGATGTATTCTATACGTTTCTTCTGAAAAATTCAGAAGCATTTTCAGTGTTGATTTCCCTTAAGAGTTATTACGCTCCACACAGATTGGCAGTGCCGTGCCATGCCACCGGGATTTATGAAGTGACCTTGGAGACACAGGCRCTCCCAAATTGAAAACACTTGGAGCTAAACTTGAAATATATTTATTTCGGATTACCRAGTGGTCTCCACTATTGTATAAATCAGACCAAGATTACGCAAATACTAAATAACATTTGTATAACGTTTCATAACATGGGGGGATTCATTCATGTACTGCCCGATACAATATTCTTCAGCTCTGCTTGGTTCTGCTGTCACCCTCGGGTCCAGCGCTCGCTCTTCCCCAGGAGGGAGGAAAAGCCACCGCGGCCACGCTGGACGGCACCGCCGAGCCCTGGCACCCCGGGCCGGGAGAGCCGCCCCGGGCTCTGCTCCCGACGCCTTCCCGAGCCGGGGGCGGCTCTGATGGCGGGGAGGCGCCGAGCGACCTGCAAACAGCGACGGAGGCAAATCCGAGCTGCACTAATGCGAATTGTCATTCAGTTTATACGCAGTTTATTAAACCATAAAGCAAGGCGGCAGGCACAGAGAGCAACACTAGAGATAATTAAACATAATAAGGGTTTCACTTAATCCCCCAAGCCCAGGGGACGCGCAGTTAAGGCTGAATACCCTCTTTGCAGCGACAGGCACTTTTTGAGCAGTCACCTAAGAGCACTTGCTGCAGAGAGGTGCCCAGGCAGAGAGGTAGGACTCTCCYCCAGTTCTAAATACATCTTTTTTTWAATTTTCTTTGCGCCTTCAGATTACTTTTCTTATTAAGCCTGGACCCGGAATTTCAAGGCAGTTCTTGGTTCGCTGTTTACAGCGCGGGAGGCACAAGATGCGGCAAGGAGCCCCCCGAGCCAGGTGCCGCGCGGGGGCCTGGGGGAGCCGCCGGCGGAGGGCAGGGGGCCGCGGGCGCTCCGCGCGCCCGGGGGGCGCAGCCGGGGGGC
>NW_028185705.1:2116265-2149631 GCF_003343005.1 Rhea americana | reverse complement strand
AGTTGCAGCGAGGCGGGGGCAGAGTGCCGCCGCGGCGCGCTGCGCTGCGCGGATGGCCGCGGCGCGCACAACTTTTCGCCGGCTGCGGGCGGAGTTGCAGCCTGCTCTGCGCTGCCCCGCGCAACCCCCGCGGCTGCTGGCGGGCAGCAGCCGGCGCGGCAGAGGGGGAAGCCGCGGGCAGCGCACCGCGCGCAGCGGCGCTCGCCGCCGGCGGAGCGGGAAGGCGCGGGGCTCCGCGCAGCGCCCTGCGCAGCGCGTCCCCCAGCCCGCCGGCCCTCCTCCTCCTCCTCCTCCTCCTTCTCCTGCTCCTCCGCCCGGGCGGCTGGAGCGTGTCCCGCTGCGCGCCCGGCGGGGCTCCCTGCGCCCTGGCTGCGCGCAGCGGCAGCGCGGGGGATTCCTGCGCCTGCCGGGAGCCCGGCGCTGCCCGGCGCGCTGGAAGGACGCTGCCGTTAGCCCGCACTGCCCGCAGCCCGCGCAGGTGCCCAGCGCGCCCGCTGCTGCCCCGCAGCCTCCCGGGCGCCCGGCGGCGGAGCTGCCGGCGCTGGGCGCTGCCGCGGGTCCCTCGCTGCGGCCGCGTTACTCTTTGCAGTGCTGATCGCTCCTTGTTTGCCTCCCGAGTGCTGCTCTGGGGGGTCAGCAGGGACGCGCTCGCTCTGGCGGCCCGCGGGCCTCGCCGGGCTTGGGCTGCTTCCTGCCCGCTAGTGGGTTAAAATCCCGCGGTCGGGAACGCTTGCATGTGCAACTTCACGGGTGACACCTGGGCAGCTTGCGTAGTTGATAATCTCCTCTACGATTCCTGCCACAGATGTGAAACTTCACAATKATTTGGTGGTGGTTCTGCTCCCAGGTAATTCGTTTCACTTGATTTTTAGGGATTGGCTTTGACGGATTTGTGTAGTTTGCTTGATTAAAAAAAAGATCAGAGGTAAAGACAAGGCAAAGCTGGAGGGAGGGTAAGAACGACGAGACAGTTGGATCATTGCTCTGGCTGTTGGTTGGTTGGTTGTTTTTTCCGCTCTTGGTCTTTCTGAATTTTACGTGCGTGGAGCATTAGGGAAGGCAAATCTGCAAGCAGCCCATGTGCCCCACGGCGCTCAGCACTGGCGGCRCGCAGCCCGCCCTGCCCCGCCAGCGCGCTGCCGTCCTCGGGCCGTGGCACACGCACACGGTGCGGGGGCTCTATTGCTTGGAAATACTCTGCTGCGCTTGGAAGTTCACAAATCATCACGGTCTATTTTTAGTGATGTTAGATTAGAGCAAGTCTGGGTTTTCCTCCCAAACCTGCATCTCTGGCCTGAGCTGACCCRGTAACGTCCCCGTAGGAGCTCTGCATGTGCTCGTTCCGATTTTGCTTGCGATCGGGTGTTCTGACCTGTTCTTACACGTAACGTGGGGCTAATTTTGAACAGCGTTTGGTGCAACAGTTGGGAATTTTCCTTCAAATACTGAAATCATAATCTGCTCGTTGCTGCACGGGCGGTATCCAGTCCCTGTCAGGAGGTAACCRCAAACGCCGAAAAGCGACATGAATCACCTGAGATCTGCAAATGCCAACTTTGAAGCTCGGATCTAGGCGTGCTGCCAAGATTTACGCTTGCACCCATCCTTGCTGTTATCTCCTACAATGGTTACTCAAATATAAATATGAATATCATGACGGTAGTGATTCATTCTTTTTATTATTAGCAAAGCAAACATATGATGATGACATCCACCCGATTTAGTGTTTCATGAGAGTACATAACTATTCCCTGTCCCCTACAATCCTGCACCAAACATGGTAATATGAAAACAAAAGATTCTTTTGCCAAATCTACTTACAGTCTTAGAATAAACAAGCTTTGCAATTCATAATGAACTAAGACAACAATATTTTCCACACCAAACAGTGTTTCCCATGCTGTATGTGTTGCACTTTGGGAAATAACTTCATTCTTTGCTTTTCCCTAGATACAAGCAGTCACTTTTTATCTTAATCTCCAGGATAAAGATCTGTTTCAGCATGACACCAGGAAAGAGAAAGATTGCTTTTGAATTGCTGGGTTAAAGCACTGGCAGTCAGACCTTCAGGACCAGCAGAGTCAAAGCATTTAAAAAAAACAACTAATCTAGTGATCTCGTAATCCAAATGCATAATTCATATGTAGGAAGCTAAAGCATAATGAGCAAGTTTTGACTCTGCAATGTAAATTAAAGTTTTTGTTCAGGAATCTAACTGCAGTGTAGATATATTGGCTTGTGGACTTAAGTAAGGGAGGTGATAAACCTTCTGTATCATTCCAATTTAAGAAAAATCATGTCTTCGGCACTGAAGAATAATCCCCAATTATTAAAAATTTTAAAACACTTTTTCTATTATTATTATATATATATTTTTTACGATTTGTGTTAAATAGCTCAAGGATGCAAAATGTGGTTCTACAACATTTTTCTTCTATTAATTCTTCCATAAGCTCCCAGCTGATCAGCTGCTGATGCTGTATTACTTGAAAGTTTGCTGGAGATATCTCAGATACAGCTAGGCATCTTTATTAATGAATAAATGAATAAATGTTTTTTATATTTCCAGTACCAGGCTCTCCTAAGATGCATTATACTAAAGTTTAAAAGAAAGCAAGACGCTTTCTGTTAGGATCCACTCATGTGTTAATTTTACAATTCTTTTTGTCATGGAGATTTTTGAAAACTAAGTGTTCCTGAGGAATGACTTCATACTTTCCTGGGAGAAAAGTCAGTTGAGAAGATTCAGATCTCCATCAAGCCACTAGAGTGATACAGTGGTCCCACTGGTGGGTGAAAACAGACACGCAGGGAGAACAGCAAATCAATTTTGCCGTGATGGTACTTTACTGTCTTTTCTCCTTTTTGCTTTCCCAGAGGCTTTGAACCAGGCTTCACCCTCTTCACRCTGCTTGCTCGTGGCTTGCACGGTCCAAAGCTTGGTCCCTTCCCCCACGCCAATTGGGTCCTGCACCTTCCCAGAGCCTTCCCGGGGAGTTGTTTAACTTCTGACCTCCTCCATCTCCCAAGCTTTCCTGAACTAACATACTTTTGAGAGGACCAGTGCGCTGGAGATGGCATATAAGGGGCTGGGGAGGTTACCAGCAACGTGGGAGTTGCCAGACCTGCTGGGGCTTGATGCCACCATGGGCCGAGTATAGGAGACAGGTGGGATGGGCTAAAGACGGGCCAAAGAYGTTCTTGTTGGACCTGTTGCCAACTGTAAGTGCAAATTCATAGGTGCTGGAAGACAAGCTAGTTTTGAGCTTCTTTTAATTCTGGATTGTACCAGTGTAAGATTTTTATAGGCCTTGGACAAAATCTATGTTTATATTTTATTTACATAAAATATTCAGCCAATGAAGAGATTCCRTATTTAAGCCCAATTTACAAAAGGTTTAACAGGTCATTTCAGTCAATTAGAAGACCAAGAAAAGGAACAAATAGCATATTTTGTGTTTGTAATGGAAAAAAACCCTGTATTGTGAATGTAATTTAATCTTTGAGTACAGAATAGCAATAACCTACAAGTATTCCTTTTTTAATCAAATTTTTAAGTGCATGGGTTATTAAACTCTTCTTATGCAGATAACAGGGTATTATTTGGGAAGACTTACAAATAACACAATGCTCAAACAATTAAATGTATTTCCATTTCTATGCTTCCAATAACAGGAGTATGAAAACCCAGCAAGCCATTTGTGAGAGTCTGCAGAATTGCCTAGAACACGCAGCGAGTATTGTTTCCCCCCACTCGGTGGTGATATATTCATGATTCTGATCTTCCGTTTCTATTTCTTTTTAGTTATAGCTGAAGAAGCTTATGCAGGGATCTTTCCCCAGTTTGTTCCATAGCCACAATTTGGGCTGGTTCCTGGGCTCTGTTAATGAGCAATCTGTACAAAAATGGAGCTGTGCCCAGGGCCTTTCCTTGGGTTTCGTCCACCCTTCCCTGTGGCCTCCTTCTGCTGAGCCATCATGTCTCCTGCCCCTTCTGACATTGCACCCTGCCCTGGCTCACAATGTATGAGCTAAGGCTCACGTTTCCTCTCTGAGAAGACCCATAGAGGTTGCTGTCAGGCATGTTTCCGTTCCTTGGATTAATATTATTAGGCTCATATCTGATCCAGATTCTGCTAACTCAAACCTAGTGCAAACCTGCGGTTAGGTCAATAATGGTGTATAGAACAGTACTGTGTATTAGTGAAGAACGTGTATCCAGGAGTCAATCGCAAAATAAACTTCCCTGCTAACTGCCACGACGCTGAGCCCGGTCAGAGGGGATCTTAGACCATCTGTTAAAACTGTGGTTTCTGAGACTATCAAGAYTGTGAATTTAGTATTTATTTATTGAGTTAAGGCACTGGATCTTTTCCCTGAGACCTTAGGTGGGATCACCACATTTAATATCGCATAGGCATGAGGAACCTGTAGCTGATGACCTACTTACGAATGATGCATGAATTCGTTTCACATGATTTTCTTTTTCCATGATATTATTTGATAACACTGAACTTTGTGTTAATGGAGTGACCCATGAAATGTGTTTGAAAGGTTTATTCAGCACTAAGCAGAGGAAGAGTTCTTCACCTCCCGTACAGAACGCTGAATAGCTTTCATCAAATAATAATTTTTTTTTTATCACAACTACCCTGCTCTTGTGAAATGGAGGCAAGAGCTCTGTATCCTCTTGTCGTGAATGAATGAATGGATCTTCTTGGTCTTTGTCTCCTGGTTTTTTGAAAAAAGCTTCTGAACCGCACTCGACTCCTGACTTTAGAAAGAGCTACTTAGCATAAGAGCAGAACATTTGCCTAAGAGGTTTTTTGTCCAGGAATGACTTTTCATATTTAATTGATCTGTATTATTCAATTAGGGAGATGTATGATGCCCTCTCTTGTGCATGTATAGCTAGAAGTAGAAATGAGTGGAGTAGGAAGTACAGTAGAAAAGTAACTTCAAATAGAARCGGTTCTTAGCAACATATAAAACAGGATTTAGCCCCGGCCTTGATATATGCAAGTAAATATGAATGGTGTAAATGCATCAGATGGGTAATTTCAACATGCAGATTATTTTGCATTACCATATTTTTCTTATTATGGCCACGTTTGGATAACCTGCTTCCCCCCCCCCAGCCATATATATAAATGTTCTGTTACTCCAGAATTATTTTTTCACATATTTTGTATGTACATATTTCAGTGTGTTAYACTTATCTGGAAACAGCTTGCTTGGGCTTTTCTCAGGAAAGCCGCACAATTTTCCACGTGGGGAGTTCGCAGCTCCCCGGCGCTCGGCAGAGGCGGCCGAAGCGGGACGTGCGCGCGTGGGCGACGCGTGTCCCACAGGGTGGCAGCATCAATGCGCGTTGCGTGGGCCCGGCCGGGCGCCGCGGCGCGCGAGAGCAGCGCCCGGCTCGTCCGAGCGCCGCAGCCGCGGCGGCGCGGGGCGGTTCTGGCTCTTGCAGTTTCCTTTTGGGGGCACGCTAAATAGGGGACGTGCCTGGAAATCTCTTGGACGTCCGGCACAACGCGCGTAACGCTCGGAGGAGGTAACAAAAGGGTTTTGTGCCTTTCTGCCTCGGTTGCTCCCCGTCTCGAAGAGGGAGCCRCGCCACGTAACGCAGGGAAGCGTCGTGCGGCTGCTGCAGCACCCGCAGGCGATAGCTCTGCCGGCGCTGCCGTTCTGCTCCTGCAGGCCCCTCGGGCGCTGGGGGACACGCTGCTCTGCGCTGGGTCCTGTGCAAAGCTTGTGGCGATTTGCTGAAATTTAACTGCTTTTCGAAGTTTGTGCTTGTGCCCCTGGTCATGCTTTTTCCCCAAAGTAAATTTTCGGGGTTTCCAGGTCTGAGGAATCATTACAAAAAGGCATCGTTTTTCCCCTTTCTCACGTTCTGATAATTCTTCCAGCGGTCCCTTGATGACCCCCAAAGCCATTCTTTGTCTCAGGTTAACTCATTTTTTCACACTGTTCTCATACTCAGTGTTTCCCATCCTTACCTTTGCAGTCTGGTGCAGCAGGTCTTTTTGCATTTTGGCTGATCAGTAAGGTTTTTTGCAGCCTGCTCAGCATTACCTGTCCCTGCTGCTCCCCAGCTCCGTTGGTTTCAGCACAAAGTGGTCTGGAGAATAACAGGATTCCTCTGCTGGATCCAGCGCAGTCCCTGTTGGAAAGCACAGCTTACTGACGGAGGACGCTCAGAAACCTCGGCGCCAGGCAGCGAGCGCGGGCCGCGAGCGGGCAGTTGGCGCACAGAAGCTGGACTGAGCGGTACGCGGCGTTGGGGTGTTTTGCCTGGAAGAGCAGCCAGTTCTCTTGTTTGGCTCCTCGCAGCGAGGTTTTCTGGGGAATTCACGAGCGCCCTTGGGGATGGCGAGGCGTCAGGGCGGTCTCTCGGAAGCGCCCGTGGCAGGAGAGGCGGGCGGGCGCTCCGCCAGCCGCCGTTTCCGCGGGCGCCGGGGCTGCAGGGTCGGGCCAGCGCAGGCGCCGCGCGGCGGGACGCTGGGGCATCCTTCCTCCTCCGACCCCCGCTGCTGGAGGCCCCCTCTCACCCCTCCTGGTGCGTCTGGTTGTGCTGTTCTCAGGCAAACAGCGAGCTGCTGCTCTCAGCTCTCTACCTGGCAGAAGTGGAAAATGATGCAAGAAGATACTGCCCTTTTCAGAGGGGGATCGGGGCGCCGGACCGACCGCTTGCGTCGCCGAGTGCTTCTGGCAGGTCCGGGCACGCTGAGACGCGCTGCAGCAGATAGGGGCAACTCACGCACACCGTCACTTTGCATTCCTGTTTCAAGCCATCACAGCTCTGTGGTTCTGATTTTCATAGTGTTCACCAGCACTCTTTACAATGAATATTAAATGAACACATCACTCGTTCCCTTCGTTTTCCTGGGGAGGCAGAGACGGAGAAAGCAGCTGTGGCGCAWGGCGGGGCGCGAGGTTGGGCCTTTCCTCTGCCTTGCTCGTAACACGTGCTGCTTTGCATGAAAGAATTGCTCGGGTGAATTCAATGTTTGATGTGTTTCTCGTAATTGCAGGTGTAGGGAAAAAAACACTACTAGTCAAATACATCTGAGAATGAAGAGCACAGAACATAGATTGACTCAATATTTTCTCAAGTCAAGTGGAAAAAAGGAAGCCTGGCATGAGAAAGCTGAAAAGGTCAAACTAATTTGTACTTGTGTGATAATGGGCAGCTCTTCCATTCTTTATGAAGCTTGCAAAATCTTTCCAGTGTTAAGTGATATATATGATAGTAATCTTGAGAAATTAAAAATGAAGTAGCAACTGTTCCACCCTCTTCATTCCTTAATCTGTTGTGGTTTGAGATTCCTTTGGAAAGTCGCATATTTTTTCTAAATCTGTTGAGGTTAAATTTATTCAGTTCTGTTGACTTCAGTATGCTGTGGGTGAAGGAAGAAGATTTATAAACAAAAAGATTAAAAGGTTAGGTTGATTAGACCAAACCTGAGAACCAGCCTGTATCTTGCTGTTTAAACATTCTGAACATGTTCTCCTCTTTGTTTATTTTACTGCAGTCTTTTTTGTTTATTTACTAGTGTAAATGGAAGTTTTATATGCATGTATTGGCTATTGCTGTTAAAATAGGAATAAGTATCCAGCTGTTAATGCCCCAAATTGCCTTCAGCTTCCTCAGTTATTCATGCAGATTTGCAACCTCTCCTAGTAGCCACTAGAAACTAATTTTTCTGAATTTTTCTTAGGACTCTGGTTTCTTTCCTGTAAGTGGCAATGCTACCAAATTGCATAATTTTCCTTGAAACAATATGGAACTATATCATGAGTCCCTCCTGCCTCATGTATAGCAAGAAGTGTTGGCTCCAGAGGAATTCATTTGCTAGGCTTATTGCTGAGACATTTAATATCTAGAATGATTTAGTATATCGAATTCTAGAGCTTTTGGCTGCATGTAGCTGCATTCGTCATTGTTGCAGAACCTTGACAGTGAACAAAAGGTGCTGCAGGGAACCATAACTCACATAACAAATTAACGGATTCGCAGCTTCGCTTGTTCAGCGGGATGGAGGCTGGAGCCCTGTGGTCTCMGTGGCAGAGGGTAGTCTGCAGCAACGTGCAGGTTACAAGCTTGCATTTCCTTCGTCCCTGAAATGGGTGTGGAAAGTGAAGCCCTCCTGCCGACTGGCTGTGATTGGTATTTTTTGCTTTTAAAGGTGCTTCACTATAACTGATTTCAAAAGCCAAAAAAAAAAAAATCACAATTATAGGAGCTTGATGCAATTGTTTTAAAATAAAACTACTTTTTAATCAGTATCTGTAGGAAAAGAAGAATTCGAATTGGTAAAGTTTCATCTATTTAAGTTCTATCATATGACACTGTGCACCAGAGAACTTAAGATCATGAGTTAAATATATCCAGTAACTGTCACAATCCACGCGCAACAGAACTGTTAATTTTTGCCATTGGAAGGGCATGTGCACTGCAAGGAGCTACTCGATCATCTTCAAATAAAGAGTTCTCAAAGTATGCGCTTGGCTAACAGTTAGGGATGACAAAACTGGCTCTGATTATGAGCCCAGGGTTACCGGATGGTGGTGTCTGTAGGCAGGACGTGGTGATGAGCACCTTCAGTTCACACTGAAGTTATTTAGCACTTCGCTGCAGAGACCTGACTCTGCTCTCAGCACCTTTGGTAATTGGCTCAACCACCCTCAGGGCTTGGAAGTTAAACATGCAGCTATGCCTGAAGAAAACAAATAGACGGAGGGGGGCGGGCGGGTGGCAGTGGGGAGCATCTCAAAACTGTGGCTGAATTGCAAAAGGGGACATAAGAAAATGTGCAGAATTGGGCAACTCCCAAATACTGCCATTATTCGTGTTGGCCACATCAGGCACATCAGCCACCAGGTAGCTCTGAGCTTGCGCTCCTGAAGTTTAAGAGGACACTGCGTCATTTCAAAGATCAGTCAGTAGTCCGGAACACCTTTGCAGCATACAGAAAAGTTAAGAAATACATCCACATTTGCTTCCTGTGAGGGGCAAAAACACTAGAAACCAGGTCATCTGCACTGCAGTGGGTTTACGCGTGAGCTGGGGTTGCAGATCTCCAGAATACACATCAACAGAACCACTGTGGTCCCTTAGAAAGCCCAGTRCTTTCTAAATACGCACCTCTGAAGCGCTCTGATGGAAGACACTGAAGTGGTCGTGTCGGAACACGCGCTCGGTTTACTGTAGTCACATTGCTGCGCAGAGTTGTGCTGGCATCACGGGTGAACTTGGTTTGCTCTGTCTCTTCCTCTGCTACTTGGGGTTTAGGGTGGGATTTTGTTTTATGGTTTGGTTTCAAGCTTCGTTCTTTGCTTTGAAGAGCAGGTTTCAAGGTCAGTCTGTGTTTTTACAGTGTGTAAGGATACAGTCTGACTGTACCGCATGATTGTAATKCCTCATCTGTTTTTCTCCTTTAATCTTCTGGACCACTGAAGTTAGAAGCTTGACAGCATGTGGCAAAACATGCTGATAATAGCTCAGGAATACATATTTCTGGTTTGTTCAATGCAATGTAAGTGAGAGATTACAGTGCAGCTGAATAGCACACCTTTGACCAATCTAGGCTTGTATAAATAGAGCCTTTACAGTAGATTAAGTGATAAATCACAGCTCCTGTGCAAACATAATACAAAGAAGCCYACTGTGCAATAGCTAGCCTAGACTGTCTGTAGCATGGACAGAAGTGCAGTATTTATATTGCTGTTTATTTAATTACTTTAGATTTGCTTCTCTGTAAACGTTTGCCTGAACAGACAAGTCTCTGAGGTCCTCTGTTCCTTCTAAGCTGTCTGTAAAGAACAGGAGTTGGGAAGCTACTCAAAGAAACTGAGACAGCTGCAGTCTCTGCTTTAGGAGAAGGAGGGTTGCAGGGTAGCGAGGAGGTGGAGGAAGGATGAAGAGTGTACATCACAAACAGACATTGAAAGAAGAAGGCGAGAAAACGTTTGCAAGCAAATATGCAAATGTCCAYTGAGTCTTGAATGATTTTCTCCCCCTGATTCTCTTCTCTGCCTTGACTCTTCTGTCACTTACTGCTTTGACAGTGCCATTCATGCAGTTTGCAATAAGGGTAAAGGCTGAAGTAAACTGTGTCCCGGGGAAGACTGGATTGTGGATGCTTCTCCTCTGTCACCACCGTTCAAGGAACACGTGCAAGAAACAAATCAACCAACCCCCAGACTGTTGTGGAGCTCTGCGGCTAACGAGGCTTCCCCTCGCCGCAGAAGGTGAGGGACTGGCAGTGGTTAGTTCAGTGGCTGGTTAGTGGTTGGCCAGATCGGAACCAGGAAGCCCCTAAGCACCCGAGACACCTGCAGCACCACCTAGCACAGCTCCAGCTGGCTCCGAATGGCTGCAGGAGGCGGTGTTCCCCCAGCCTCGAATCCCACCTGCGCTCACTTCCCCTGCTGCCCTCGTGCTGCCCAGGCAGACCTTTGGTCTGTGTGTGCCTCCTGTTACCTGCTTTGGTTTCCAGCTGTGAAAAATGTAACTGAAATACATTGTGCACCTTGAAAAAAGACARGAAGATCCTTCAAATCCTCTTTTAAAAAGCGTTTAACCAGGCACCTGAGTGTTTTCAGATCAAAAACAAACTAAGGGCCAAACCCTCTGCTCTTCCCCTCTCCTCCTTATGTCAGGATGTTCTAAGATTTTTGGTGCAAGTGTTTTTAGCTTTATGGCTGGTTTTGTGGACCTGCTAATGCTCCCAGTCATTTTCATCATATTCAGAGTTAGCAAGGCTAGCTCTGAGAGCCTGTTTGCTATCAGCACACACTGTATCTCAGAACCATTTTATTATTATGATTATTATTATATTTTAGAACCATTACCTAAAATATGGAATCACTGCCCCTAGAAAAGTAGATTATCCTTTCCTGGATAGCTAATTTTATTTCACTCAAGAAAATTTGATTCATATTTCTGAAACATTGCCACTAAACAGCTTTCTAAGCAGAGTTGCGGTGCAAGACCAAATTAGATTCGTGTAGGGAAAAGGGAAATATTGTTGTTGCACGTGTCCAAAGGGGTTGCAATGAAAATAATGTTATATATCAAACTTAAATTGAGTTCAGATGTTATAGAGATAACGCAGTTCTATACCTGGAAAATCCATCTGTCAAAAATAAACTTCAGGGTCACATTTTAAAATGGTATTTGCAGTTCTGGATCATCTAGCTACAACTGTGGCAGACCTAAAATGTCAGCTCCATATGTTACAGTGGCACAAATCTTGCAAAGCAGTTATGGCTGTATGAGTCTACTCAACGACAACAACAACGCTGGGGGAATGGTCTCTGAGGATTTATAAAATCCTTCACAAATTGCCCCAGTCTGAAATCACAGAAATTATCTGTCACCCCAAAGTTAGCTTAGCTATGGCCTAGCCTGAACACCTCCAGGGGAAAATACTTTTTGAAGCTCTGAATTGTGAAAGAAGTGGTTTGTGTATGATTTGGTCGATTTATTTGACCCTTGTTACCTATTATTTAAGTCTCTGAATGGACTTAACATTTCAGGTCTTTAATTATCCTCGTGGAAGTCCTGTGAGCTAGCAGTATGCTATTAGAGATGAAGACCTGAGACCTGCGTGGAGAGGTGGGTCAGAGACACAGATACTTAGGCACCTAAGTTTCTAGTAWGCTCTGTCCAAATTCCTTGAATTTTGGGCTAGTGAGCTACTCAAAATATTTTAAAAAGTTATGACAGTGGAGAAATTTGAATGCTGACTTCTTTCCTTATTCCCCCATGGACTGTGTAATAGCTCTGTCTCATGCTTAAAACGGGCACAGCAGCTGTTTTGGACCAGTCCTTCCCTAGTGACGTATATTCCTGGGTATTGATATGGTCAGGATGAGTAATCTCTCTTAAAACTTACTTTAAAACTACAAATAATTGGGATTAAAAATGTATTTTTGAAAATGTAATCAAATCTGATTTAGCTGTCTAAAACATAATGGGTAGGCATAAGCAAGCTCATAGAAAACTTTGAAAATATTTGTACTAATATAACGTCTGTTGGTATTGCATAAAGTTTAAAATATTGTATAATATCTAAATCTAGTTGCTGAAAAGCCTTTTTAATTATTCTGACAATATCTAATTTTAATAACTGATTAAATTCCATGGAATAGAAGACTCTTTCTCCAAAACAATCTACTTCTAATAAGGACAGAGATCATGAATATTATCAATATTTCTACTCATATAGATATATTTATTATACATCTGTATTTTCTGCATTTCTACATCTGTATTTCAGCAGCTCTGCTGAAAAGGACAGCAGAGTCCTGCTGGACAGGAGGCCAAACRCGGATCAGCAGTGCACCCTGTCAGTGCTGAAGGCTTAGCAGCCCTCTGGACAGGACTGTAGCCAGTAGACCAAGGGGATGTTCCAGCTGGATGGAAGGGGGAAAAAACAGTCAGTACGGGGATAATTAAGCAGTGGAACCAGTTGCCCGAGAGTTTTGCAGCCTCCATCATTGGAGGCTTGTCAAGACCTAACAGGACAAGCCTGAAGCAGTGTGGTGTGAATTCAGYGTTTACACTGCCTTGAGCACAGGTTGAACTAAAAAACCTCCGGTGAGGTCCCCTCCACCTGCGCGTGCGACTCTGGCGTCCGTCGGATGGTTCCCGTCCTTCTCCAGGGCTGGAGTGACATTTTCCTGCAGCTGCAGAGGACACCTYGTGAATGTTCTTCTAGCCGCTTGACTGACTGAAGCCCTGGCTCCAAGGCCTCGGCTCTAAGACTGCAATGAAACTGAGCACGTTCGTAAGCGCTTACGGGGTGAGGGCCAAGCAATTTAAATAGTTGACAGAATATTTTATTTCTTTAGCCTTCCTATAGTAAACTGTGTTTCAAATGAACATGAGTTGACTTAGGTGGTTGGTTGGGGGAAAAAAACCCTCTCAGTTGCACTGATTTCCCAAAGGATTAACATGGGACCAGGAAAAATAACTTCAGCTTCATCCTCCTTCTTTCCCTCTCTCTGTGCCCAAATGCTTTTCCCTTTTCCTTTTTTTTTGTTTGCTCCCCCCTCCCCAAGTTATTTTCATTCTTTTGTAGGAAAAAAAAAGAACTATTTTAAATTAAACACACACAATCTGAAAAGGAGGGGAGGAAGTTGCCATAAACCTCTGTGAACTAAACTGGCCAGCTACCTTAAGGATATTTTGGTTTTGAAAAGCATTTTTTGGTATCATTTTTGAAAATGCTTATAAACTAATACCACTAGGATGGATGTGTTTTACCCTTGCACCTGCCAGGCTGTGAGACAATACAGAAGGAGAAGCATTAAAAGTTACTGACCCAAAGGTTGTGCAGACAGAGAAGAAAAGGAAAATGAAGGCTGAAAAAGTTAATAGGAGAAGCAGATAAATGATCATCCATGGCCTGATTGCTAAATGGTACTGTGGGCTTGCAGACTAGTTTGTAGGAAGGATGTCATTTGTGTAAGCAGGATGTGGAAGAAAGTAGAATTAGTATGTTGAAAAACAAACAGGAAATATGAGTCCATTTTGGATGGCTCCTCATATTCCACTTGCTGTGCAAATGATTAGATATATTAGCTAAAAATAGAAGCATGGAAGAAATAGCAGAATTATGCTGGGCTTCAGGGAGAGGAAGTTGTTGCATTAATTTTTTTTTCTTTTTTAAAAAAGAATGTGTAGTAGTCCATGAAGTGTTGCTTTTTCAAAACTTTCCTTTGAGTACTTATTTTTCCAATGGAAAACATCAATGAAATATGACAGTCTTGAGAATTAATTCCCAAGCCATTGCCTGTTTATTTTTACTACTGATAAAACAGAAGGAATGATTAAAAATTCTAAAATCTGACAAAGTAGTTCGTAGCAGGAAATGTGCTTTGACCCAAAATACTTTTCCCTCCCTTTATCCTTCTATTCTGAGTTGTATTATATGTCTAAACACCTTTGTGTCCTTTTCTGAATCTGAACATGCTTAGAAATCCTAAAGCTGCCTTTAAGCTGACCTTGATAGGTTTGAGAAGGGAGTAAAGGGATAGTGTGCCTTTGGTACAGGAGATTGGGTTTCTGATCTAGGAGAGCATTTCCAGCCCAGGCTTTTAAACAAATGCGATGGGATGTTGGCTCAAATGCCAGCTATCATTGGTTACAGTAAGTTTCATAAAGTCTCAAATATGTTCCATGTGTTAATAACGGAGCTAACAAGTAGAAAAACACTGTAGAAGTTCTTCTAAGACTGATATTTACTGCTGAAAATCCGTTCCTATTGTCAATCCAATCATTATCCTCTTAATGAAGAAGGAGATACAGCTGTCTGCTGCTGAGATTTCTCTGTCCTTTAGTCTCCTTAACCACTGTCACTCATTCCCTTCTTTTTTGAACCTTATCATTTTGTATTCCAGATATTGGATTTGATCCATCCATCAAGTGTCACTAACTTGTCAGAGGCACTGGACATTGCCAGCTGCATTTTCTGTGCAGCTTCTGTCCGAAGAGAAGACTATCTTAGATCTGGGCAACCCATGAAGTTGGTCCATTTTTGTTTTATTTTAGGTCATATTCAGATTAGCCTTTCACTGCTTTCCCCTAAAATGTAATCTGTTACAAATTGTGGGGTTTGAAATGGTAATTTCTAACTTGTGAGGAATTTGTGCCTTTTTTTTTTTTTTTTTTTTTTTTTTTTTTTTTTTTTTTTTTTTTTTTGCATGCATGCATGCTCCTATTTAAACTGTTTTAATAAAGCACACAGGGAAAATTCTGCCCTGTGTTACACAAGCAGAAAGGAGGGTAAAACTTCTCCTGTAATGTTTTTCATCTGAACTTGGTCATGCTTAGATAGAGGGTTTCCATGGTGAACTTAGAAAAATCAAATTTGTAAACTGTTTTCTTTTGTGTATTTGCTACTATTTTATTTGCTACTATTGTTTTCGATGGTCATTGTTCGGTAAGTTTAACAGTCATTATCCACACTTAGCTCCTACATTTACATTTACATATTTTAAATTAATGTTAGCAAAAAAAAAAAAAATAATGATTCACCCAAGGCTGCTTTTTTTTTAATTTTTTTTTTAATGCTGGAATACTCAGGATATATTCCAGTGGGATTTGTCAGAAAGGTCTCTGCTAGAATGCTGTCTTGCTTGTTTGTTAACATTTTTTATTAATTCATTACATCACCTGCTTCATAGTTACTTAGACTGCATTTTATTTCTGGTCCTTCTTGTATTTTAAAGAGCAAAATGAGAAGCTCATAGCAGTCACTGGTGTTATTCGTTCCCCTTCCCCCCGCTGGAGCCTCATGCAATATATTCCTTGTGTGTTTACCAAGCACTTTCTTCCTCTTTTATTCCACATTTTTATTGAAAAGAAAGAGCCTGCATGGAAGCAGTAAGGGCACTGATGCTTTTAATACAAATTATTAAGAGCCATACTGTAGCCCCAACCTACGTATATAGAATGCAGATAGATTTCGATAACTGCAGCATCGTCTTTGGTTCAGCTCCTGAATGGGAAGAATGAGAATGATGAATTAGAAAAAAACATGGTAAAAACAAGGAGGAGAGTGTTTATTGAAATATGCATTGAAAAGAACTTCATGGAGAAGCAGCAGCTCAATCCTGACATCAGGAGAAGGGCTCTGTGTGCTCAAACTTCTCAGGCGACGATGTCGTGATTGAGCCCCGACAGATACCACAGCTCATCAGCAGAACGGGCTCCGCTGGCCTGCGGGGAGYGCGATAGATCTCTTTCCTGCGGCTTCTTGTTCTCTAGAAACTCACCCGGTAAGATTTGTGTCATGTTGGAAATGCAGTGACTACTTATTCTTGCTGGAGTCGGGCCAGTTTTTGCTTTTTTGCTTTGTTTCATTTTAGTCATTTGCTGAAATGATGCTTTTGTTCCATCTCGAGTAATTAATTAGTCCAATTTCCATTTTAAATTTAACTTGAGCTTACTAAAAACTTGCAGCTCTTGCCAAAGTGTTGACATGTATTTTACCAGATATTTATTACAAAAGTCTTATGAAATAATTTCCAGATAAAATTCAAGTACAGTGAACAAAATACTCAAAATAGTCTTCAGTGGCYCTGAATATTTAGTTACATTAAATAATGGAGAATGTTTTTTGGAGAAGTGAGGAGGATGAAAGATTATTATTTGTTGTTCTTAACCCCCTTTGCCAAATTCTTGGTTTTGGCCTTACTACAGGAATGTATTTCACATCTCACAAAATACTGAAATTTATAGGTAAGAAGATACTGCATAACTTGAATAAAAATGTGAACTTCTGAATGATGTCAAGCATGGTTGAACTCTCAAAGCCTGGGAGGCAATACAATACTCTTTTTTTGTAGATTCAGTTAACTGAAGATAAATTTGAAGATTTGATCCAATATACTTGGCAACCTCACTTGTATTTTTGCTAGGTCTTCTCAGGTTGAGATAAAAAAATACAGAAATTAAATCTATTTATAACCTATAAATACAATATAGAAATGGTATTATCAGTTGAATTTCTGTATGCTCAAACAGCAAACATGACATGGCAGCTTAGTATCCAACCAGTGCAGTAGTGGCAGACGTTCTCGTTAGGGGCTGTCCCTTTAAATTAATGTCGCTGTTATCTGCCAGAACTTAAAGCTTTACTTTGTTAAATATTGCCTATTTAATATACATTTCTATGTGGTTTGACAAATAGATTTCTTCAGTTTAATGCAGAAGAGAAGCTAAATGAGTCAGTAAATGTTGATGTCGCCATGTTCTTCCTAGATAACTAGTTGCCCTTGGGATAGTATCAATAAGTGGCATTTATATGATATTATGAATGTGTTAATTATGTGTAGACAAAATAATGAGTAAGCAAAGGTCGAGGACAAATGCAATTTCCCTAGGAATACACATCAAAGAGCGCTTCTCATGTTTAGGTCATTACCGTTATTGAATATTCAGTGTCATTTAAATTATGTTCATTTTTTTCATTGCTTATATTTTTAGTCCAGGAGATATTGTGCAACTTCAAGGGCTGTGCAAAGATTTTGTAACACAATTCAACAAAACTTTCCCGCTGTTGCTTCAGCAAAACTGGACTATATTTTCCACATATCTTGGTTAACTGCCAGGTTGAATTTGGGATTGATTTCTTGTTTGAGATGTAACCTTGTGATTTTTTTTTCTACAYTTGAAATGAAGGAAATGAAGATGTTGGCATGCAGACTGTTAAACTGCTGAACCTTGAAATTCAATGTAAATCAAAATAAAACAAAAAGCTCCTGAGACTTTAAATACCCAGCTTTGCCCTAGTTCAATTGGGCTGTTCATTATCAATGCACTTTTTAAAAGTGATGCTGTTAGCATGCTGGAGATTTCAGTCTTTGTTTTTTACTAGCAAGCTGTAAGTATAAATATGTCTTTGGCAGAGATCCTTCTGAAATCTAGTGGATTTTGTGACATGAATCAGGAGGAAACCCTAACTGATCAATACATCCATTAATTAGAAAGAAAGGTTCAGTCATGATTTTTACTTCTAAATTTTTACATATTGACATCTGGCAAAACAGTTAAGAAGTCAATAAGCATCTAAAAGTTACTATGCTGTTAGGCTGCTCACAGAAAAATAGCAATTAAGCATTCTTTGTCTCTCAGGACCACCTCTCAATGTTGTCTGAAAGCATCTCTCTGTCAAACAAGATGCTGTTCATATATGAAATATTCATTTTATGTCATCAAAATGTGTTGCATATTATTTCAGTACAGTAGGTTGAAATTAGATTCACGTTTTATTTTTCTTATAAATGCCTGTCAGAGTTGCTAAATCAGTTTGTCTTTGCTGTCTTAAAATAGTGTCAATTTGAATTTCCTTCATGCTGCATATTGTTTTGGTCGTCTGTATTTGAGATTCGTGCTCTTTGAATAAAGCCAACTCTCCCCCGGCAAAAAAAAAGATTCTTAAAAAAAACTTTTCTGGGGGGCAGCACAGAACCYCTTTAAAAGGATAAACAAACTACCAAATGCTGATGCGTTGTGATCTTTGCTTCTGTGTGCAAATACCACACACATGGTGCACAACGGATTATTCAGTGGTCATGGTGTATACAACAGAGCACTCTGGAGCCTAGAGTTGATGAAAGTAGAGATGAGGTTTGAGCACCCGATTTCCTAAGGTCTTCTATGTGCTTAAGGATTACATAATTTCAGAAGTCACAGCTGTCCTAAAAGTCTTTGTTTGGTTTGTGGGAGCTTGGTCCATGGGGCACTGGCATCAGCAGTCAGAAGCATCTGACAAGGCTGTGACCTGGTCCTTTGAATCAGAAGGCAAGGGAATTAATTCACTGTTAATTTCTTTGGCATGGTAATATTGCATTCATGCATAAATAATCTTATCTTAGTTATATTGTTGCTGTAGAATCAGCTTCTGTCCTTGGTCTACCATACATCTGCATTGAAAATACCCCATCAGAAAAGTTATGCATACCTGAAAACTTACTTTACAAATTTACAAATAATTTTATTGTTTACATCCCTGACTCTTTCCTGTTCTCTTGTTACCAAAGCTGTGCCTGCAAGCGATAGGGCTCACTGCTAATTTTATAAATRTTAGTCTGAGATGCATCTGTATGGGTGTTGCGGTTGTAGAAGACACAGTTCTTTTCAGGAGCAACTTTCAATACACTGTTTCTTTTTAAATTATAAAGTAACTTTTTCAAATATTTTCCAGGTTGGTTTGGACTTCTTGCCACTGATAAATGAATCAGTACCATGACAGTATAAAGTAGTAATGTAAAATAGTATAGTATAAAAGTATAAACACATGATAGTATAAAAGATAGTATGGAAGTGCCAAAGTAGTGTAACCAGTGTTCAGCTGAGGGACCTTGGACTTCCCCAACTTATTCGGGGAAGATGAAGAGACTCAGAGGACTGTTCGGAGAAAGAGGCAAAGTCCGCTAGTGAAAACAGCCTAGTTCCCAACATGGGCCCTTCGCAGTTTCCTCCTAATACCACCGTTAATGATGTACCTTCCACAGACTCCACCAATAACACTTGTATACTTCTTGTATCTCCTGCTTGGGAATTATACCGAGCTACTGCACCTGCTGTTTTGCCAAACATCAGSCATTTGTCTTTTAATCATATGCAGAGTTTAATTCTAGGATCAGAGCTCATTGTTTCCTTGCTCCTCAATTTAAGTATTTGGTTTATCTCACCTTGCTTTAGTAGCTAGCTCTGTAACAGGCTGTATCTCAGTCAGAAACTTTAACCTTTCTTCCTTTTCCATTCTACTACTACTCTTGGTGTACTGCTGAAGTTTGTAGTGCGAAAGTGCCAATATGTTGTGACTTCCCAGGAGAACAATCTCTTTGGTCTTCTGATATATTTCTTTTTAATTACTATTGGTATGATTTGTAAGTTAGGGGCATATAGTTTGTTGATGTTGCTGTTTTCATTCAAACGAATCTAATTCAGTCAAGTATGGCAACTGGGATATAAATTCCTCACTTACTCTCTGCAGTACCACAGGGGATCTCCTGTAGATTTAGAGAGGGAAATAAAAACTAGAGAGACATACAGACACATCCGCTAGACAAAGCCCAACTAGTACAAAGCACCTGCCCTCCTGATACGGGGATCTGTTGGACTGCCGTAGTGAGTCCTGCATCTTCTGAATCGGCTCTCGTAATTAGTCTCCTGTTAGACACCTCGATAGCTTTTCAAGATCCTGGAAGTGCATGTGTGCCTCCTTGGCTGCTCCCAGTTGTTTTCAAGGACCTGCTTTTAACATAAAATCACATCTGTAAAGCTCTAACCTTGACAAAAACTGCGTACTGCTCTTTTAGAAAAGTGAGGCTCTCATGATGAGCTTGTGCCTTTTCCATTAGGATAGACTTTCCAAAAGAGTTTTTTGAATGATTTCTTGATAGCTGGCAATCTCCTGAATCATTTCTTATACAGAAATTGTTCTTAAAGGTGTTTTGTTCCAGTAACAACTGCCTACCAAGCTTGGTTTGTCACAATTATTAATCTCTAACTTGGAAAGCAGTAGAGTCTAAAGGATTGGTCTGAGAGGCTGGGGTTGTATCTCTTTCTTTGCCAGTGGCCTGCTTTGAAATGACGGGCAGGTCACCTCATTTTTCTGTGCCTCTGTTTTCTCCTGCCCGGCTTTATACCTTTTGTCTGTTCCTTTGGGGTCCAGTAGCCTTTGAGCTTGAACGGTGTGGCTGATTCACAACGGGCTCTCTAAGCACTGTTTTAAACCAATGATAAATAGTTAATTTTGGAGGCTTTGGTTGACAGCAAGCCACTTGGCGTGTCAGACTGTGAGACTTTGGTTTCCTTCTATAATCAGATAAGGAACAGATATTTCCTGTAAATCCTTCTCTAGTGTTCAAGTCATACCATTAGAGCATTAAGTCAGATACATGACACCCAATTTCAGAGTAATTCCTGAGGAAAATGCACATTATATTTTTTTAATGGGCTTCCCAGGACTGACTTTGTTTCTTCCTGAGTACGAATCCCAGCAAGTTCATCTGAATTTTGACCTTCAGATACATTAATGCTTCTTTAAAGCAAGAATACGGTCTGTAAAATTAAAATTATTTACTGTCCATGTAAATATCTTTCTCTCTTCTCTAAAAATCCTCTTAGAGTGCAAGAACAGAACTGCTATGGATGTTCCTAAAATTCATTTCAGTATTCACCACGTAGAAATACAAACTTTGTCAACCCGACCAGTACTGACCAGTACTTGCCTAATGGCTTTATTTGGATTGTGTGCTATTTACAGTATAGTTGCTTCTCTTCGTTTCCCTTCCTTCTGATTGCCAAGTAATATCAAGTAGATTGGGGAAACTTCTCGTAAGGTATAGTGTGGCTCACTAACAGCCTTTCTCAAGCTCCTTGGTTGAATAAATAGCCATTGAAAGACTGGAGAATACATTCATACCCATTTTATTTTGATTTATGTTCTATCTTCCTATCTGCGCATCTTCAAGAGTAATTGCCAGTTTCTCACCTCCCACAGAGAAAATATAATGTGGCTGAAAAATAAGAAAAATGTGTTCTTCTGTTGCTCTCCTCCTTTTCTAACAGAACCTTTTGATTCTTACCCATGCATACACGAATAATTTCCAAACGGAAAACCACAACCTCATTCTCAGCTGGACTTACTGTAAAAAGCTACCTGTATGCTGCTTGTGTTTCATTTTCTAGTGAAGCTTGCCAACTGGAGACTTGTGCATATGGCCTGCTCCCCTTTGTGAAATAAGTCAGTCCAACTCTGATGTAGTAAAGGTATTCCAAATGAATAAGAAGGTTGGAGCCAGTATGTTCCCTATTATAGACATCATATTCCCGTGCACTGCTGATCTGATAGCAGCCAGAGTATATGTCATGCATTTTAATGATTCTGCCAGTACAGCATCTCTCAGAGGATTACTATGCGGTCTTCCCATCATGGGTGGCAAGTTCCTTTCTGTCATCTGATAAAGGATGCTGTTAGGGGTGACTGCAGTGTGAAATATCTCTGCATGTTGGTAAAATATCACATTATAGTTGAAAACACTCTTGAAGCAGTGTCTGTCATTACTCTGCAGGACCCTTCTTTTAATCTGAACAGTAATAAGGTTAGTTCGGTACAGCATGACTTTTCCATCAATTCGTTCAGTCATACTCCTAACGAGCCATAAATAATCATGCGTGTTTAACCTATAGGTTACAGGGCCTTGCGAGCTCTGTGACCTATGAGTCATAGAGTTGATAATTTCTTATTTTGTAAGCAAAAAATCTAATAAGAGATTTTTAGTTAAATTGTTCTGTCTGTTACAAATCCAGATTCCTACCTAGCTGCTAACAAAGTCGCAGCAGCAATGCACTTTTAAACTAGGCCACCATGCCTTGGTCTTCTCCTGTTAGTCTCGTTCACTGACTCCTGTAAAATCAACAAAGAACTATGCTTTACTTGGGAGCAATCTCAGCCAAGCCCCTCCCCCCTCCATTTTCCTAAAAAAGAAAAAAAAAAAAGAAAGAAAGAAAAGAAAAAGAGAAAAAGAAATGGATTTCTAGTGTTGAGGTACTAAGAATTCTGCCTCACTGGTTGCTCTATCAGTTGTTTCCCTCAGTATTTGGATGTACAGTAGAAGGTATCTCTCAAGTAGCTTCTTGGGAGAAAGCTTCTTTAAGATGTCTCTACCTACAAACTGAACCTACATCTTATGAGATCTGGAAAGGGCACCATTCAATAGCAAATATCTTTTCAATATTCCAGAGACAAAGAAGCTCTGCTGTCCTTGATAATATAAAGTTTTAGCCTAATTATTTTTAATATGTAATTCAAATTAAGCAATCATTAGGGGCAAAAAAAGGGATCCAGAAACAGAGTAATCAAAAAAGTCTCTTATTTGAGACTCCTAGTGCAGACAGAATGTTTCACTCTCTGCAGCTACGTGTACAGTGCTGATGTGCACTTATTAATATAAATGAAATTGCGTAAGGGAGATCATTAAATGCATCACAATGGGATAAGAATCTGCAAAGCAACTTATTTCTAGAGACTCTTCTGCATTTCAGCTGAGTTCAGTTCTTACCGGTTGCACCGTAATGTACTAGCCTTTGGCTTGGAAAGGTGTGATATTGTAAGAGCTGAGACACAGAAGATCCCTTCAGAGTTTGTCCGCTGTCCATGAATTTTCCACTGGATCCGTTTACGTTTTAGATTTGTGAATCCTATGTACATCAACATGGGATGTAAAATCAGATTCAGAGAGAACTGGGACCTCAGGTTCTTTTTGGCACTTCATTTAGAAAAAAAAATCAGCTATTTAGACTATTATACTGTCCTCATTTTGGAATGTGCAATTTCAGTTTTAATCAATATATGTCTTAACTATCCTAGGAGGAATTCATTATTTCTGTTCGTACAGTATGGTATACTTCCCCTTCCACTTGAAAAATATTTCTCACTCTTTGCAGGATGAAGTTAGAAAACTTACTACAATGAAAAACGAAGGGTCATAAGCCAGAAGGCAAAAACATCTCAAGTTTTCTGAATTTATGTTRGAAGTTATTTTGAATGGTTGAGGTTGGCTGTGATGTTGTGAACGCTTACACTGAAAAGCAGACCAATGTTCTCCTCTTACACTGTATTACTATGCAACTAACTAAAGATAATTTGACACTGATTAGCCATTACTTAAAATACCAGAGTTCTAACTTTTAGATCAGATTAGAARTTTCAGATAAGATAAACTGTATCATCAGATCAACTACATCTCAAAATCCTTGAAGCAGTTAGAGCAAAAAACAAAATTTGATTAAACAGCACTGAACAAATACAGACTATCAAACATACTAGCTGCTTCATATGATCCAGAATCAGCTAAAAACAGACACAGAATGAGTAATAAAAACTCTGCTCCATGCAGGCACTAATACAAGAAGAAATAAAATCATTACAAGGTCAGCATAGCCAAACTGGTGTGTTCACTGTATTGTAAGTAAGTAGTGAGAAATACCTTCAGCCTCAAATAGAAGTCAATAGAAAATCAGCCAACAGCCACCACAGACATCCTCTCTCTAGCAAGAATCAGGCACAACATGCAGATGTTCTGAAATAACACAAACACAGACACACACAACCTTTAAGAAGAGGACAAATTCCAGTAAGCAGCAAAAACACCCACTGCCATTATTTTATGAATAGATCGTAGATTTGCTTTCTGCATGTTGGTGAAATAATGAAAAAATCCCAGCATTCTGAAGGCGTAAAATTGCAGACAATTTATGTTTATAGCTGTAGACGGCCACACAAGTGAAACTAAATTGAGTGCCAGATGAAGCTAAGAGCGAAGGGAATCTGAAATGCAAGTGAAAGATAAGGTTGTAGAAATTTTGCTCTCTAAAGCTAATCAGAACTAAGTATGCTATTGCTGGCAGCATGGAGAATGTTTCAGATAACAGATAATGATGGAAATTATGTAGGATAATTATGTCAGAAATAACAGCAAAGGGTATACATGCTGACTCAAAAAATTGTCACCTACTTCCTCACTTTGTCATCCCAAAGCAGGGAACACACTGCCATGTGTAATGCTTAATGTTATCATATTGGGGGGGGGAGCTCTGTGATTAACTGTGCATTATACYTAATATCTAGCATATTACGCAAAATGTAATCATTCTAATTTGCAATTGTAAATCTCATGTTATCAATTAATTCACATTGTACAAGTAACCATCTGATTATCTTTGTTCATTGCTGTTATTTACACTGTAATTTAATTGTAAGTAATTAGCATGTAATTGCACATAGCTATTTATACCTTGTAAAGAAAGTGATACATTTATAGGTAGTTAAAATAATTGTAGTTAAAAGCATTGTCTACAAATCTTTTGACTTTTCTTTTTCAGTGTGCCAAACAAATTTCCACAGCCAAAATTTCTGCTGTCTAGATGGTGACATCTTAAAATTAGGTCCCCTTTGGATAGGTTAGGATAGTTTTCCGCAGGCTGAGGCATGCAAAATTGCATGTTGCTCGTGGATTATATTCATTTTCTGTTTTAAACTATTTTCTTTTTCTCCTAGTACTAACCTTCCCCTCCTTGAAAAGAGAATTTCTAATAGGAGAGACCGTTAGATCTAATAGAAATCCCCGTGCAGGCCATGAGGAAGCAGTGAGACAATGACCTCCGTTCTTGGCATGGATGAATGCTTTCCATGTAGCAGCTATAACAAAAAATATTACTCTATTACGGTAATACCTACTAAGGGTATACTTTATGAAAGCCATCAAGGGCAATGGTGGCTTTCACATCCAGTACTACTAATGATAATTTTATTCCCCTCCCTGCTATCTTCACTCCCTCACTCCTCCATTGCCCCCTTTAAAGTTATTCTGATATAAGACTTTACCATCCCAGTGCATTTCCTGCCTTCCCTGGAGTAGCCTAGAGTACTTGTCCTTTTGAAAGAAGTACAGTGTTTTCTAAGAATTACCATAACAGAGGATCTCTGAGATCCAATTAGGGGCTTTCGTCCCCCTTACACTTGTAACAGAAACAATATTTTGAGTTTATAACAGCTCTGTGAAAAGTTTTTGCTTCATTATGAGTCCTGCAAGTGCTGGCTGCAAGTGCTGAATGTCCTCTGTTGTGAAGGATTTTGATTGAGATTGGGGGATGTTCGACACTGTGCTGCGCAGATCCTGCTCTGCCAGGCTGCCACTGGCTTAAGGCCAGTTCATTAGAATTTGCATATCTCTAATCTGAAGACTAAATGCTGGGACAATATTTAGGATTCACAAAACAACTTTGAGTGGCATGAAGGACAGTATTATCTAGTGCGATAGTCTGTGTCTCCTATTGGGCTGGACCTGTTGGGTGCCTTGATAATGATGGATTTTTCTCTGCTTTGCTGGTTAGACCTCTGAGTTTAGTAAGGATTTTCTTTCTGCTCAAGGGAGAGTGTCTTTTCAGCCTCTGACTGCTGCTTTTGCATTTAACAGAATAGCTCCCAGCCATGCCTCTGTCAGATTTGTACTGTCTGGAAATCATATGACATAGCAATCATCTCATTATCTGGATTGATGTAAAAGCTCTGAGAGGTACCCTTCTGTACGGCCTAACTGAATTGTAGACGGCATCCAAGCCATGTTTAAGCTTGAATCTTCTTTCTCATTTAGCAATTCCACAAACCATCATTTCCCTGTCCTAACGTTTTCACACAGATACATTGGTAAGAATAATATCTTTTAGTAGTAACACACTATGTACCCATTCAGCAGGGCTCAGAATCACTCATCCCTTTAAGTAAAGTAGGTTTCCCCATTTTCCTTCCTTCGCAGTGCAGCTCAGCCAGGTCCTGTTAGGAGAATGAAGGCACCCTTGTGCCTGCTGAGATRCTGAGAGGGATGATGGGAGGAGATTTAGCTCTCTGGGGAGTTTATTAAAAAGATGGCCTACAGCTTCAGGCTTTTCCTGGGATGGCAGAAGGGTGAGGAGGAGAGTGTTTTTGTCTCTGTGCAGAAAAGTTAAAGGGCTGTAAGTAGGAAAGAGCTATGCTGTGACCTGTCCTAGGCAGAAATAGATAACGAGGATTTACTCTATGCAGCATAGTTTTAATTGTTCTTCACTGGAGCTTCTGCATTTGAGATTTTTGCATTGTGTTTTTGCTATCCTTCTCACTCCATTTGCTTATTTCTTTCTTTCTCTTACTGGTATATGTGTATTTCAAAACATTTTGGTAGGAATTGGAACATTGGAAAGAATACTGGAAAGAAGTGGGAACAGCTTAACCAGTAAATGTACTGCTAGATATTTTTTCTTTTTTTTTTGCATATCACTTCTGAAATAAAAAGTTGCATGACTTCCTTCTTGGCCCGTTTCCTTGTGACCTACTCAGAGGTTCATAACTGGGTATGAATGGTTGGTTAATGGCCAATTAATAACCACTCATAATGGCCATGAATGGTTGCTAACAAAACTTCTCCATAGCTCCTGCTTTTGAGATAGCTCAATGTTAATCATAAGCTGCTTAAAGTTCTAGCATTAAGTAATATCTTTAAGCTCATATAGATATTCTGAAGTTCATGTTATCAGTACTGATCTACAAATATTTAACTAACACAAGCTATGTGTTATTAGGAGGCAGTAGGGGAGAATTGTTTTCAGTCATCAAAACATGCACAAAATAGCTAGAAAGCCAAGTAAAACGTAGGCAGGCTTGTGGCATATAACTACTCTACCATGCGGAAATACTAGTTAAGGCATAGGTTTCAGTGTATTAGTAAGTTTATGACCTGTATAAAAATGTCAAGTCAAGCAGCTGCCTACTAAATTATTCAGCATATTGATAGAATAATGACTTTGAAGATGCAGATAGTGGGCTTAACTCTTTCAAGAGGAGTGGGAGGAGGAAATGAATCAGCTACACTTGGGTCCAGTTACAATAGAGTAAGATCTCTAATGTTACATGCCATCTTTGAGCAGTAAAATTAAAAGCAAGAGATGTGATTGATTTTGACACTGATCTGAATTTTAAATGACAAAGTGTATTTTTGTTAGAACTAGTTAGAAGTGAGTTTTCCTGCTGAATACTTAAACTTCCTATTTAAAACCAAAAGCCTGTCTCTACTGGAAAGAAAAAATTCTTGACAAAAGCAGAATTTCTGTAAAAAGTTCAGTATTTTTTAAAATATTTATAGGAAAATTTTGAGCAGCCTAATTTTAATTTCCCTCAGACACTTACTAGCTAATTTAATTGCAGTAATACAGAGACTTCAGAGAGAAAACCAGAATCTCATTTTTAAATTAGGTAGAAGTAGCAAAGCTCTGTTTTGCTACAAGTTGTGTTTGTTTTACCTCTGAGCTGCACTTAACCCAAGACTTTAGTTAAAGGAAGAGTGTAGTGCGCAACAGAATAAAATTGAAGTTTTATAAATATTTTAATTTCTGAAAATTTCAAATGTGTAAGGGCTTTTCTTGGCAGCAGCTAACTTTTTCAGTGTATTTTATGTGGAATACATAAAGATATGCAAAATATATACCATCTTATAGAACCCTCATTTTTATGAAGTATATTAACTTACATACGTATGTAGATAATTTTATATGTTATATTACAATCTATGTATACTTTTGAATTTTAGTATCTGTGACCTTAGATGCTATCTCTATTTATTTTCAGATTTTTTCATGTTACGGGAAAAGTTGAACATATTTTCACATAACCAATCATGGCACAGCAGCCCCAACAAATCTGTTTTAATAAAAATAAATGCTTGGTGAAACAATGTAATTAACCAACTGGCTATTTTGCCAGTCAAGGCTGCCGTTGAGGAAGTAGAGCTGCTGGGAGGATATCAAATATTGCTCCAAACTGTTCAAGCTCCTCAAGCATATGCTTATCGAAGCAGCAGCCAACAGTCTGCCTTTCTAATCTTGCTAGGTGGCAACTGCTGCAACGCGCAGCAAGAGCACGTGGGGTTGGAGCTGCTCTCAACGGTGCCTGCAGCCTGTCCTTGTCTCCTGTCGTGGTCTGCACCGCCGTCCCACTGCGGTGTGGTACAAAACCATGACAAAGTATTTTGAAAGGTTTCAAGCTACATGATGGTGCGGTGAAATGGAAGGCAAATGTGCAGGTCTAACAAGAACCTGTAGTTTGTTCCCTCCTTCGCTCTGTAAGTCTTGGTGCCTTTTTCTCTGCATCTGGGACCTGTGTGTGTCTCGGCACTTTCCTTTTAGCACATACAGTGCTTCAGTGTTTCCACTCATCTGTAGGAGRTAGTCTCCTTCTGCCTCGTGAGAAAGAAGTTACAACTGCCCTCCCATATGTATTTTAAAAGTTTGATTGCTTTTATTTAAAATGATGATATCCTTGGGGCTTTTTTCCTCTTTCTTGAGAACCTGGATGCTTTGCCCTTATCTGTAGTTCTGTAGGGGAATTCTTTTATGGCCACCTCAGATCCCCAGAATACCTGTGGGWCCAAAATATGATGCAGCAATGTTTTAATGTGCAGAGGATCAGGTTTGCTCTTCTAGATGGATCTGCCCACCCAGTTAAAAATGCTATTTGTCTTTTATYGTGGTTGCTTGGGATTTGCTGTGTTGCTGAGTTCCAGTTCTGACCTCCCATCRTGAGGGTTATTTGTGATCCTGGCAGTCACTGAGGAGGTCTGTTGGAGGCTGCTAGCCCTCTCTTTTCTTTGATCTCGCTCCTATATGCTGTAGTCTGCATCAGCTTAAGGGACATGGTCACCCCATCAAAATGAAGCTGTTGGGAGTATTAGTGTTTGAAGAACATTCTCCTGTTAATGTTTTTTGTTGTAGTATAGCCTTAGCTTTTGCTTGAGTTTCAGTGTCAGGTGCCAAAAAAATCAAAAGCCAAAGTGCCAGCTACTACCTAAGAACTGGAAAATCTTGTGCTACTAGCTAAGGACTGTAAATCTTGTGCTTTATAGCCTATGTTGTTTAAAATAATGCTGTTACTGAAATGATGAAAGTCACTTTTCAGCCTTCTTTCTGTATGCACCAGCTTTAGCATGCATGGAAGCAGATACTGTGCTTAGCTCATTCYGAATAGACCATAGGCTCCATAGAGAAGCAAACCTGGCCAGCTTCTTATCATGACATAAATTACGTGCACGTTAGAAGCACAACTTGAAGGTGCAGTTAAGCTGCACTGGGTCAGCCGGTGTGTTTGGGTGTGAACGTCACGGCCCTGGTTGCAGAAGGCCGCAAGGTGCCCTGTGTGAGGGAAGTCATGGCCGCCCTGAGCCGGTCACRGCCGGCCCCAGGCGGTTCCAACGGTCAGAACATCGCACTGCCCGCCAAAACGGCAGCCAATCAGAGGAGCGCGTGGCGGGCTGGGCGCCAGAATGGCAGCCAATCAGCGGAGCGCGCAGCCTGGTGGCGGCTGCGAGGCGCTTGAGGGCGGCGGCGGTTGTGAGGAGAGGAGGAGGCAGCGCGGGCGGGAGAGGCGTCGTGGGCCCTGGGAGGTGGCCCTGGGAGGTGGCCCCGGGGGGACCGCGGCCCCGGGGAGACCGCGGCCCCGGGGAGACCGTGGTGGGCAGGTGTTCCCAGAGCCCACTGCGGAGCAGCTGTGGCCGTTAGGTGCTGACCCAGAGCACCTGCTGTGCTGCCCCTCACCTCACTGAGGGGAGCGAGGGTTGGGTGTGCCAGTATCAAGGGCTGTGGAGASTGGGCTGGGGAAGAGATGCTGGGCCGAAGCTGAGCCTCAGGAAAGGCATTTCCCAAAGTGCTTGATAGTCCTCTTTGTTTTGCAATACTCTCATCAGTAACTGAGTTTGTTAATTGGCACTAAAGTGGAATTCCCAAGATTAAGACAGTTTTGCTTGTGACACCATGGTATCCCCTGGTGCTGACRTACTAATGAATGTTGCCAAACAAATTCCTATTTTCAGATTACCCAGGGTAGTAAGGGAGTAAGGACTAAGAGTTGCCTTTTTTTTAACTGCACCCTGTGCATCTATTAGCTGTATATGAACTAATTACTTGATGAAGCTGAATGGGACTTAGTAGTGAGGAGGACATCATGGCAAAATAGGTGCCAAAAGGAAATTGCTTGAATGGTAAGTTTATAGAAGTAGAATACACTAATAATGCATGGAAATTTTATACACACATAGATGGGTGTGTGTGTGTATATATATACGTACATATATATATTTGGCAAATATATATATATTTGGCAAATCCTGAGGGTATTATACTCTTCTTTCTCTTATTTTTCCTGAAAATAATACTTTTTATTTGTGCTGCTGCAAGAATTGAGCGTCTGGAAGAAGAAAAGAAGAGGGGAAAAAACTATATAAATTGCTACCTGAGACCTGCTCTGTTTTGACAGATGTTGAGGCTGGGTAGCTTAGCTTGTTCTGCAGTTTGTATAAAAAGGGCTTGGTATCACTGAGACACAGACTAATAGCTTTCTGTACTTCCAAATGTGGATAGATTACACTGCAACAGATGCCCCCCAACCATAACCTAGTGACTCAAGAGGGAATAAAAATAAAAAATTCCTCAGTTCTTTTGCACGGCTTTAATGTAGGAGCTGGGGAACAGAAGCATCCTTCCTGCTGGAAGGAGCCATACTCAATGGTGCTTTGTGAAGAGCATCAGTGTATCTATTATTGCTCTATTTAGATTTATGAAATTCAATTCTAAAACTAGTTGAAGTCTAAAGTAAACAATTTGCTACAGTACGTTAAGCTCCTTTCTGATTTTTATTGTTAGTGTGTATCTAGAGCATGTGTTTCAAGTGTATGTGGCTTTTCACTTGTCTTTTGCTTCAAAATATTTTAGACTTGCCAATTGTCCAGGTCTTGCCTGCTGTTTTTATGCTTTCTTTTAAATGAAAATATTTTACTTGTTAAATGGAAGCTATCAAAATAAGCACATGCACTTTCTGTGTTTCTGAACTTTAAATTGTATGCATCACCTTCCAGTTGTCACAGATGGAGGACAGCCTGATCTCTCCCATTTGAATGACTTTTAGTCTTTCAATTTATTTCAGATGRGAAGGTTTATTTCTGTTACTTCCATTGTCCTTTCTGATTTTGTTCCTGGTTTTAGGTTTCTAGCTTATACTTGAATTTATTCACTATTTGCTGCTGCTCAGCTCTGAGATTTTTTGGATGTTTTGGTTAGTTTGATCTATAAACTGATCATTTGCAAAGAACTTGCTACAAAAAGCAATTTTATTATCCAAGATCAATTCTCTTATTCTGCAATATTTCGTGAACACTTTGGAAGAAACCTCTGGCTAAGGTACGATTTCATAACATGATTTTCTGATTAGTGATGGAATTGCACAGACTAACAAATCCTGAATGTTGTCTCATGAAAAGTAAGATTTATTGTAYTTCAGTTACTAATGACGTTCTTCTGCAATTTGGGAATTTTTGTGAGGTCTTTACTACTGCAACGTGTGTTATCTATTTTATTATTACCTTATTTCCTTCCTTGCTATGCACTACTTAGAGCTTACTCTTTATATATATATATATATATATATATATATATATATATAAAAAAAAAAACTGAATTCAGTATTTGGATAATTCTCTGAATGTTAAAACTGCAGGCCATTGATAGCATCAGTTTCCTCTTCTGCAAATACTGTATACAAACACCTTTGTTAGTTGGGTTTTTAAGGTCAAGGTAGCTTTTGTGGGTATCCTTGATATTTTTCCCTAGTCAGTAGCTGGCACCTGGCACTTGCTGAGTTGATTGCATAATCAATCATTAAGACAACAGATTGTTTACAGTTTAGTGTTTTTGGAAACAATGTTTTTCTCARGTCAGTAGAAAGAGACATCAGAAATCACTGCCTGAGTAATCACTGGCTGAGTGCTCTRCCTAAGACAAAACTAGTTTCTTCTTGGGGCTGTACTTGCAGCAGCCTTTCTCACCACCCCAAACATGGCTGTGCTGAGCATTCAAGAAAAGGAGTAGTGTGCTGCTATGACTCTGTTACTTTTCAGAACATTAACAAATGAAACCATAACAGCGTATGGGCTGTTGAAGCTTTAAGTTATCCCTCCTCTTCACAGAGGACAACAGATTAAAACAACAAAGAATCCTTGATTTATTACATTGAGACAAATGAGTTCACCCTGGATACATGTTTTCTGCTCTAAACAAGCACCACAGACACAGTGTGCAATTGTGGTGGCAGGTTTCAAAGTGTATGTTTGCTGATGTACTTAATTTTCTAGGCCAAATTTCCAGACTTGAAGTAGAGATGTGACAGTACCACTATAAAATCATCTAACCTTGATCCGCGTTAGCTGAATAAAGCAATGTAGAGTCAAGTGTCTTATTCCTACTGTTACTTTATTATAAAAAAATGAGCTAAGCACTGGCAGATGCATATTTTTTGATATGCCTATGTTTAACTTTGAAATCATCTGAAGACTTAATGTATCTGCACTGTGACCTAGTTRTGTAAGTTAGCAGTTTCTGTAAGTACTCAGCTTAGAAAGTTAGAGACCTTGTTTTTGGAGAACATGTGTTGAGGGAGTATGTGGGTGATCTGAAATGTCACCTGGTTTGTAAGGACAGGGAACAAATCAAAGAAAAACAAACAATTTAATGGTGTTAGAGTTGTAGCTCCAGCAAGGACAGAATGTGGGCGTATATCCTGTTTATCTTTTTGCAGAAGATTTTCTCAGTGCAAAAAATCACAAAATCTCACATTACTGAGTATTAGAAAGATATGCTTGCTTAAGTTTAAAATGTTTAATAGCAGTAAATATTTAAGGCCTTCATTTTTAGCAAACGGAACTGTGTGACTACATACCTTAGCTTGCAAATACTCACCAAATTGTCATCTCTGATAAGAATCGGATACTATAACATGCAAAGTAAAGGTTCCTAATTGCTACAAGCTGTGCAGACACTAATTACTCAGTGCTCATTTTGTGGGGAGTTTTTTTTTTGATGTCACTCACCTTTCTTTTTTGGTATTTTGTATTTGGTTGCAAGTGATTAGAGATTTTTCAGACTGGATATACAATTTTGGCTTCTGGCATTTCAATTCCAGTAARAAAAGATTTAATATAGCAAAAAGTGATGGAACAAGAATTGGAGAGGAACTAATGGTCCATTCCCTTCCCTGCTAGGTATACTGCTAATGTCTGCTTGGTCTGTACAAAAAAACACTCAGATGTGACTTCAAACAGGATCCTTTGTCCCGTGTTCTTCGGCTGATGAGGGCTTTTGGCAAAGTGAGGCTGTATAAACTACCAAATGCAAATTTGAGAAGAAAGCATGGAAATACACCGCACAGATGAGATCTTCTAATCCTTTTTTTTTTTTTTTTTTTTTTTTTTTTTTTTTTTTTT
>NW_028185705.1:2034680-2116230 GCF_003343005.1 Rhea americana | reverse complement strand
AGTACTTTTTTCTACAAGTAAGTTTTTCTTTTAAGTAGTTCCTTCCCTGCCTATTTTGTCCACAAATACTTAAGAGCTTATCTTTTCTCCTTTTTTTTTTTTTTTGATAAAACTGTATTGGACAGGCTTTGCCCTTAGCAGAAGAAGCTGGTTTAGAAGTTGGGACCGAGTTGCTCTTTTTGCCTGCAAGTGAAGTGGTTCATTGCCTGGTTTTGGTGCAGAGAACAACTTCTGTTCTGCAGAGCAAAAGATCAGGATGAAGAGTTAAACTTGGGTCTTATACAACATTAGAACTGCTACATAGGCTCTTGATGTCTCATTAAAAATTAGGATTATAAACCAGAGAGGAGTTGGTATGACCCATTCCCTTTTGCTACTTGGAAGACAAGCTGTAGTCAGCTGCAGAAGTGAAGCTAAATGTCTTGGTAATGAAAAAACTCATACAGGCAAAACAGAACTGACTGTATCTGYAGTGAATATTCCATTTGTATCACTGAAGACTGACATGTTCTGTTAAATAACCTTTTGTGATAAGTGGCTGGGTTGATGTACTGTATGCAAATGAGCAAAGGATCTCTTAATCAGCAGTTCAAAGAGACTAGAGTATCATTCACAGACAATGCAAAACAATTTAATGCATTTCATTACTTTGCATTTAAAGTAGAAAGGTGATGAACACACTGTCCTTTCCAGAGGCGATTGCCTGTAGTTATTTTGGGCTTTTCACTGATACATTGACTCTTCTGTGTTTTTACAATGGAAAAATAGCTTCTGAAAAACATCCTTTTCAAGTTTGTGCCCCTTCTCTGTGTATGTTTGGCAAGCAGTATATTTTGAGCTTGTTCTGATAGAGCAGGGAAACCTATTTTAAGTAATAGAAGACAATTTTAAGGGTTATATGGCTTAGAGGTTCAATTTATGAACCAGCTGATGAATCATTTCCGGATTTTTTCACAATCTCTCCAAAGGATTCAAGTGTCTAAAGATCATTTTATTATCAATATGCAGTCATGCAGGTCAATGTCCTTTCCATTTGTGAAGCAAATGACATCAAACAAATTGCATTATAAAACTTAAAAATCCAATATAAATGTGTAATGCTCTTTTCCACTTAATGAGACTAAGGTACTCTGCTACCTCAAAATAACACTTTGATACATTTAATTTTCACTTTTTTGTTACAATAAACCCCTTGAGATCTCTATTTTGGTAACATTTTGCTTTGAAGTTAAAACTATCAAACCCTGGGAGAGCTATGATTAGGCTTTGTGAGCTCTTTTTTACATGAGAGAGATTACACTTAGAAAATGCTTTTGGCTTACTCACTAAACAATGCTTAAAAGTACAGGAGATGTGCCTGTGACAAATATATTCTGTATTTATAYTTCAGTTTCTGAAAACTCTTTTCCATTTAGCTTCTATCATCAATCTACTGTGTTAATAACAATGTTTGAATTCACAAATAGGAGGTAAGCCAAGGATTCAGATATTACTGAGTAAGGGCTTCACAATATATCAGCTGTAGCTGGCAGATGAGGATGAATAATATGTGGTTTCCCTGTTGTGCAAGATGTGTGCCTCTCTAAGGAAACATGGTTAATGCTGTGGTCCATCCTCTTTGCTGGACCACTCATTGGTCACCTGTTGACCTAAATAGTAAAACTGGGTGATGCTTCAGAGTTAAATGTCCTCTTGCTTTCTTAAGCAGACAGCTGAGCTAGGACTAGGGAAAAGACAGGTAGGTGGGCATAGGGTTTGTGCTGATAAATACTCCCCTGGAGCAGAAATGTAATAAAGCAATAGGAGCAAATCAGTGAACATTTTTCTTCATGAAGGCTGGTAAGACTAGTGAAAATGAAAATAAGCAAGAGTGGGTTCAGAAACACTTGATTATTTAATAATTGATATTAATAAGCCTGTAAGCTAGCAGACTTGCTGTTCTTCAGCTTATTGTTAAGTGAAGAATACTGCATATGTAGAGAGGGTGAAAGGTTTGAAGGGCATGAAGTTCATATTAGAAACCAAAGCCAAGGAAACTCTTAAACAATTTATAGTGGATTTCAGATAAAGACAAATCTGTACTCCAGGGGCTTCTGGAATGCCTAATTTGAGATTGTAGTGAAGCAGAGATAGGAGATTTAAAGTCTCAAAGCTTCCTGATGTAAGCTTTCTTTTAAAAACAGCGTTTGGAAAACAGCAAGTCAGAACATGACTAACCTTGGGTTCTGCGGACAGTACAGAACAGTGCCAGAAAAGGCCAGCTAAGTGAACATAAGCCCAGAATACAGCTGGGGGAGGGGGGAAATCAGTGAATGAGTTGATAGGTGTTTGAGGTGATCAAAGGAAAGAGGGGAAATTTTGTTTGGGGGTTTTGGGACCTTGTACAACAATGACATTCCTCCCATCAACTAATTGTTTTTTCCCTCTTTTCCAAAGGTTTCCTTGACTTATTTTTAGTGATCTTTCTCAATCATCTTCCTTATTCTTTTAGAAAGGTGGGCATGGTTTCGTGTAACCACATGTTTACCAGAACAGAGATGTGTAGATGCATTGATGCAATGGAAGATTTGAGCCTCGAGTGGAAGTGGGCATAGGGAGATAGCATTACCCTGACTGAATAGACAGTAAGTACTCTGAGRAGAATGCATTAGGAATATAAGTATTTCTGTATTATAATAATTCAGACTCCATAGATTCCAGGATGTGAAACTCAGCTGAACTTTCTATGGGATAGGATCTTTATGCTCAGTCTGCATTAGTGTGTCAATATAAATCTGGAGAGAAATACAGTGATTTCTGCTAGCAGCAGACTAGATCAAATATTATTCAGGCTCTCATTGGTAGTTCCAGTGGCCAGCTCCCAACGAATTGCCTTCACCTGAAAAACATTACCTTTCTTTATTTTTTTGGTGCCATTAAACAGCTTTTCTCTGAAATGATGTCTATTTTTGTCCTGAAGTGAATTTTTTACTTGAGGTATGTGCTATTCTTCTACGTAAAATGAGGATCACTTGAAACTGAATTATCTCTAGGGCTTYTTTTGCAAGTTATAGCTGAGAGAACCACTGGAGTGATGACTGGTGTGATGACAGWGTGTTAGTGTCTCCACATTTAGAGATGACTTAATATCTCATTACAAAGCTCATGAGAAAGGATGCAGAAAATACTGAAGCTCCTAAATGGAGTTTTTACTGTGATGCATTACATAATGTTACCTAGAAGAGCACTGTTTTGTTTCACTCAGGTATGAGTTCTTGTATGTTCTTTACCTGGTAAGAAAGTGCGCATTTAAATTGATTGGCAACTATGACTAATTCCCCCCAGCAGTGTGAGCTTTTTTGTTTAACAGAATTGCTTGGGTGCTGTTGAATGCTTGGTGGTAATGYAGTTGAAATGCATTAGCTTTTCAATCCTGGAAATCCAGGTTCAATGCAGTTTGTGAGTATAAAGTGCAATTACTTTAATCACCATCTCAAACACATGACTACAAAGAGCAATATTCAGCTTTTTGCAGTTACTGTTGGGCTGAAATCCTGTACTGAAAGTAAAACATTCAGTATTTGCCTATTTCCTGTTTTTCAAGTCGGTACGTCTCTGACAATGCAGTGTGTTTCAAAATACTGTCCACGAAAGCATTTCTGTTGTTGGAAACTAAGTTCTCAAGGCTTTTGACATGCTGCTAGTTTGTTCCATTAATTAGAGAAGTTTTTTAACCAGTCTCATTTTCCTTTTGCCCCAGAACTGTTCAGTGGCCAGAGTGCTCAATGGGCATAAGGGAGATCAGATTTCCTGMCAGAGTGACTGTCTAACTAATCTGAACAGTTCTAACAGAAGTAAACAGTAATGGACTAATGGTAAATGCATTTGGTGAAATTGTGGGAGAAGATAAAAATGAAGACTTCATCCAAAATCCTGCATGAGTGCCTCACCTTCCTCAACCTTCCACGACCTCTCCCCCCCCCCCAGTTATGTGTGTGTGTGTTAAAACCACCCATCTTCTGTGTTTCTGAAAGTCTTGTTTGGGACAGTTGTGGCTTTGTAAGAAAGCACTTCTTCCTCTATACATCTAATGATAATTTCTTTGATGCATTTGGCTTCCCAATACTACTTACATTAGCAGAAGTTGGGATGAGTCATGATCTGAAAAATTGCAGGGGGAAGTGTTATTCCTTGTGCCACTTGTTGACTGAGAGAATATAATTTTAACAACAACCTAATTTTTCTGTAGGGAGGTATACGTTTTATGCACAGCTAGCTTCTGCAATTCCTGTAGGGTACACTAAATGTCAAATACTCCATTTTTCAATCTTATGTAATATACACCTTTTCTTCATGCCAAATATGCATGTGTTCTTGGAGGTGTTTTTGTTTTGGTAGGATCTTCATTTTATTGTACTTCTTGTTGAATGTTTGTTTCTGGCTAGCCAATTGGACTAACCAACATCTGATAATGTAACTGCCCTGTCAGCTTATTTTAAAGAAGAATCAGATCTAATAGAATGTGTGTGTGCGGAAACATGGTTCCGTGCTTTTATTGGCTATAGTAAGAGGAACTGGAACAACATAGATTGTTGGAGAAAAATCTGGGTGTGTGCTTCTAAGGTAAAATGAAAATACTTTTTATCATCTCTCAGGTTCTAGTGTATTTTTAAAGACATTTTTAGTTAACATGGTAAAATGAAGAGCAAATCAAGAACCCAGATAAATGCAGGGCACTTTTCTGAGGATTTCAGGAGACTTTGGTTGTCCTCTGCATGTGTGTATGGTGTGTGGGGGTTTTTGGGGTGTTATCTTTTTCTTTTTCCTTGATTAGAATTCATGTTTAGGAAAGACTTATAAAAGTCTAAGGGATGTTGTGCATTCAGATCTGCTTGAATTTGTATTTGGTTTAGCATTTGTGTTGTTCTAGACCTTCTAGCTTAATTGTACACAGCAATAAGATTAAAATAATGGAAAGTATTTGACACTTGCAAGAACTTGTTTAAAGTTTTCTTAGCTTATGCACCTGTGCTTTTTACAGAGAGGTTTACATGTCCTCAGTAGAATCTGGTCCAGATTTTCTGCTGTCATACTGGGTTTTCCATGAATGAGAAGTGGTGTTATTACAAAATCATCCATGTCAACGATTGTGGATTGCTGTTTAATGCCTAATGAATTTATCATGAATTTATCTTTCACTCTAGAAAGAAAGGCAGAGAATATTTTTTTCAAAGGCATCTTGAGGTCACAAGTCTCTTAAGAAACATTAGTTTATAAAGATACATGTGGATTCACAGAAACAAAAGTAATTCTCAAAGGAATATTTTTTGACYCTAGTGAAGTGCTTAACAATGAAGGCAGAACAGTAACACTGTTACAGCCTGCAATGAAAAAAATCCTTCAGAGAAACCTTTAAGTTTTCTTAAGATTAATTTGAGAAACAACAACAAAAAATGGAGATGTGGACTTGAATCACACAATATTGCGTTGGCTTATGTAAATCGAAAACTTAATAAAAACAATGGGAAAATACAACTAGAAACTGTTTAAGAGCAGAGAACTTTCTTCTTTAAAATAAACTGATAGGGCAGTTACATTATCAGACGCTGGTTAGCCCAACTGGCTAGCCAGAAACAATAACATGTGGGGATTAATTTAAATGGGGTCACAGGATTGATTCACAGAAGGTGGACTATCTCAAGTTTGATGTTTAAAAAAATAAAATAAATAAAATCCTTCCAATCTGAATCCACAGCATTAAGTGCCATTTTGGCATTTTTGAATTGAAAAAATGCTTAACACTGAGTTTTGAATATGCTTGTTCCTATTTATATTTTATTTCAGATGCTAAAAAAAATATTTTTGGTCACAAATGCTTTTAAGTTTTGTCATTTTGTTCAATTTTACTGTTAAAAAGCACCTTMATTTTAAAAGCCCTGCTGTTGTAGAGGCTTACATTCTGCTTTGGCTCTCTACCCCATATGACTACACCTTTTCAGTGGGACTTTAGAGAGAGCCTGTAATGGAGGAAATCTGCATTTTCATAGTAGAGATTGAAGATCATCTTTTGTTTTCAGTAACAAGGGATAGAATCTTAGGTGTCTAAAAACACGTAGCAACATTGATTCTTGACCACTTCTTAACAYGTGTAAATTTTTCTCTTAAACTTTCTGTAACTGAAGTGGTAACTTGGACAGTTACAGTAAGTAGAGTAATATTTCTGATGGGTATGAAACCCTCCATTTCTTCTTGATGTCTATTTACCATAGCTCTGAATATCAAATACTTGTCTGTTGTGCTCACTTCAATGGGACTCCATCTGTCTCTGGATTCATTCAAGCCTATTTCTCTGTGAATGCTCTTCTCATTCTTCAGGCATCCCATCAAGTCATTGTGCTTGGAAGTGAAGAAAACTCTTTCCTTCAGCAAATCCAGATGAAAACTAGTGCTGTGCAAAATCAAAGATAAGCGTCTAAAGCAGTGCATAGCACTCTCTCAGCTTGGCATAACTCTGTGTGGAAGCTGAAGAATATCACAGCCAGTCCTTACTAAAAGTTTCTAATTGCTTATCAGTGGTACATATTTGTTAAATGTACCCATAATATCTCTAGATTAGCAGTAACATAATTCTTAGTACACAACCTCACTTGGCAAAACTGGTAAGTGGATGTAGTTTAGAAGCATTTTGTATTCTTAGTGACTTCAATAGCAACTTTATTACAGACTTCAGTAGAAGCAGAAATGGCAATTTTATTGACAGGAAATTCTTCATTACGAGAAATAATACAACCTGCAACCTAATTTGAGTTAGGAAATGGATACCCTATTTATTTCCAGGCTAGAATGTCAGACTTTTTATTTGTGCCTCTTCTAACCGGACTGTGTTGATAGTTGTGATAGCTGGTGCAAAAAGCACCATGCATTTTTTTTTCCCTGGTACTTCTGCATTATTGTTCTCATCTAATTCTGATTTCATAGACACATATTCCTGCATCAGCCACAATGTAGTCAGCTACTAAGTGTGTGAACCTATGTGAGAAAATCCATGTTGTTTCCTATTGTATTTCTGCTTCCCAGAATTTGCTTAGCAAGTAACTTGGATTAGTTAATTGTTGCATTGGAACTTCTTGAAAATAAACATGCTTCAGGCATTTGTTGAGTTTAAATTTGTGGGTCAGCCATTTAGTGACAAGTTATAGTGAGGTAACAGCGATTGGGGAGGGGGAGCTGGGGATTTGGGCAACTTTGGCAGACCAAGAGCACTTGCATTTGGGGAAGAAATGAGGTTCGTTGAGAGGCTTTACAAGGCTGAAAAAGTTTTTGAGACTGTAGTCAGATCCTCACAGTTGAAAAAATGATGTTCAAATAGCCACAGATGGCAACCATGAACTCTGGGATGCCATATGCTGTATGCAGTGGGCAGTGGGCTGAGGAATGGTGTAGTGCTGCTGAGAGCCCACTGGAGAGGAGACTTCAGTGAAGCAGAAGAAAGCCTTGAATCACATGGTGGAAAAATCCTATGGAGTGTTTGCCCACTTTACTGCTTTTTATCTTGTGGTCCTTTGAAAATATCAAACTAAAAATAATCAAAAACAATCTTTCTTTGCGAAGTAAGTTAGCATGCATAAGAATGAATTCAGTGACTCAAAATTTCAGTGTAACTGACTTTTCATATGTATTCTTTCAGGTATTGGAAATTTGGCTGAAGACTACGTACACACTGGGGTATGTAATGATTCCTTAATGCTAATTTCGATTTGTCTGCTGATGCTCCTCTTTTTTCTTTTTTCTCCTACTATCTTAAATCATTCCACTGACTATCTAGGCATTTTTTTGCATTAAATGACTTAGACTAAAGAATCTGCCCCTTTAGTTTCTCAATACATATAGTGGATTTTCTCAATACAGTGTGTTTTGTTTCTTTTTAACTGAAAGTGTGTCAGTTTGCATTTAAATTATTTAATATGTATAAAATAAATGTATTTTGCATTTTAAGTAATTGTCAAGAACGTGGAGCCCGCAGCAACTTGCTTTCAGAAAACTTTCTATGTAAGTAGACTATTGTTTTAAAACAATGTGTGTAGTGAATGAACCTTCTACAGAATACTATAGATGTATATTGTTAGTGTATTCTGACTTGCTTTTTTTTGTGTGTGTGGTTTTCAAATTTGGTGTTCAGCTAATCGTTGAAGGATCTACTTCTGTTTCGGTAATTCAAATGTAAACTGTGGTGCTTCTGAAACTCAGGTTTCTAAGTTTGAAAGTTTGAAGGAGTCAGTATTGTTAGTTGATGGGCAGGTTTCATCCTGTATAATCCAAAGTTCTCTTGGGTTTTCTGGTAGAGCATCCGGTATCGTACATAAACTTAACTGTAAAATAGAGTAGAAGGATGTGCTCTTCTTGCTGCAGTTTGTTCTGCATCACTATTGCATTGTCTTTGACCTGTTTGGTAACTGTAGTCCACTAAGCTTGACTGGTGTAGCCAATCTCCACAGATAAAACCGTTACCAAAAAAAGAGTATACGTCTGAGTGTGAATTATATTCTGATTTCTTGAAAGGATCTGAAAGCACCTGTACGAAAACTCTTTAGAGCTTACAATGAAATATGTAGAAATAAATGTGAAAATGAATTAATAATCTCCAAGAAGCACTTCCCTTGTGTCTTCCTTCTTAGTCTTGGACACCATTACTGTGTGTGTTCTTAGAGGTTACAGTCAGCTTGTCATCAAAATATTTAATTTCTTAATTGGTCTTTTTCCTGGAGTAATTCAAAAGTTTTTCCTCAGTGATGAGTGTTTAAAGTGCTAACTGAGTTACTGTTTTAGATTAAGGCAGCTATTCTTGTTCAACTTGGGCCCTCTTAAACTTGAAAAGCTATCTCTGAGGTTTTCAAAGACTGTATGATAATTTTTGTAATGTATTACTTTCTAGTGGTATGAAAAAAAAAGTGTATTTCTTGATATAAAATTTCTTAATAGAAAAGGTATCTTTGAATAATGGACTCATCATCCCTTTGAGACTAGCTTGCGAGTACTACCCAAAGACCCTTCTTGGGTGACTTGTCAGTTTCCCACTGGTAAAAAGTAATACTGATACCTATTTCATCTGGAAATGTTTTCAATCTGCTGATGAAAAGTACTTCTAAAGAGTTAGGCAACCTTGATTAATTGTGCCTGAATAAGAATTGCAGAATTAGATACTATTTCTAGGAATATTATTTCTAGGTTGCAGACTGTCATGCTTTTGTTCTGCATTCAAAACTGTTATGTGTCAGTTTGATAGTAAATGTGAAAGTCTAGAGACAGGTGTATGCATACTATTAATGGCTTGTGAACACTGATAGAACAATAGACAGGAACATGGAAATTGTTTTCTGTTTACAGAAAACCTTGCTATTTTGTAAACACTATCATTAATAAGAATGTAATCATAATTTATGTTAAATACCGCAGTTCTCTGATACAAACCTGTGTGGCATTTGCAGTGAAGTGGTATTAAAAAGTTAAGTGTGAATAAGTACTTTGAGAATGCAGGCACATAAGTTAGGTGATGCAACGTGTAAATCTACAGTTTAGATTACAGTAATGTGAACCAGAATTCTGTTTTCCCTATGTGGCTTATGGGGAAAAGTCAGAATAGCAAACTGATCAAAATCATGTGCAGAGGAAAAAGTCTGAGTCGTAATGAGTAGAGAGCTTGTGTAAACTTTGTTTCTAAAATCTGCCTTTTGCTGATCTAATGTTTGACTAATAGCATACCKTTGCGTGCTTTTGCACCTCAAAATAAGCATATTTCTGTTGAGAGAACTGAGCAAAGCACATTCTTTAGAAAAGTGTAGAGTTGTGCATGTTGCTGTGCTTGACTCAAGTACCTTTACAGGGATTGTGCCAATTCAGCTTTTAAACATTTCTCAGCTTTGAGAGGAGTGGATTTTCAAATTCTTGTTTTTAAGGGAAGTGCAGTAGTTGTTAAGTTATAAGCAAGGCACAGAGGAAGCCACTTATTCCTCCTGGACTTGCTCAAGTAAGTCCATGGTTCTCTTGTACTGGGAAGCGCAGTTTAGGATCCAGCCCTCCAGCAAAACTGTAGACAATGCTGATTCTATGAGGAAAATGGGGAGCTCTGTGCAGCTCTAGTATTAAATGGGATGGTCTGAGAGCCTGAAGCTGGTTTATTTGAGTCTCGCATAAGCATGTATGTTTTTGATTTTAATTGAAGTTTCGTATAAATACTCTTAGGCTCCTTTGTGTATTTCCTTAGTTAAATATGATGTTTTGTAGACCTCTTCTTKTGAGAGTAGTGTGTTTGTTTCTGGCCCGGTAGGTTAACAGTACCTGGTTTTCGTTTTCTGAAGTGACTCAGTAAGTTCAGATTTGAAACAATATTTGTGTGTTTTAATGCTATAGTTATAAAATGCTCCTTTATTACCTGTCAAAGTAATTAAAACAGCTACAGGCTAACAGTCATCTTAGAAAGCTTGTAGCATCTGTGCTTTGCGTTCAGTGATCAGACATTACAGTGCAATTTTAATTAGAAATGTTACCAGCAGACATACTGTACGGTTSTGTTTGCAAAAGTGTCATTTTCTGCATGGGAATACTGAATGTGTTGGACAATAGCTCTAGGAAAGAAAATTATAATGGATATGTTTTCTGCTATATAGTTGGCATAGCAGTTAATTACGACATGATTTGAAACTGTAGGGTTTTTCTTCCATTGGCATTCAATATCAAAGTCATAGTTTCTTGTTTAATTTGTGTATGAATGTCTTGTAGATATTGACTACTTGAATCTGAGGAACTGCTGTTTGCTCCAGCTGGCAAATTTCACTAGGAAGTGCTGTTGGTCAGAATGTCTGTAAGTGGACTGCTCCAGGCAGATCTACCATATTYGGTTTTAGATCACTCTTTCAGAGATGCATGAGTTGCCTGTGTCCTCCAGGCTTCCCTCTGCTTCTCAAGCTCCACTCTCTTTTCTAGGACTCCTTATTACCAAGGTTTATCTGCCACCATGTTCTCTCCCCTCTACTTTTCCTCCCAAGACTTACAATATCCTATTGCCTTTTATCTTCTAGTTTTTCACTGTTCCTGGTCTTTCCTTTCCCTTTGAGCCTTCTACTCCTCTCTGCCCGCCCTTTCCTTATATACTTTCTTCTTTTATGTTAGTTGGATTTCTGATGCCACCAATACTTTCCTTTGTTCCTCAGAGGTGGTTCACTAATTTTACAGCAGAATGAAATGACRACTTTGATGCATATTATTTAGATCATGCTTACTTATTGCAGGGTAGCAATTAATTTGAGTCATGGTCCTTTTTCTGTTAAGTAAAAACAATATTTGTGATGGAGTACTCATGATTTTACTCTTATTCATGAGAACATAATGAATACAAGAGTACCAGTCAGATATCTGAACAAAATTTATAATAAAATTATGTTAAAAGGCATGGACCCAGATAAATCCCTTGCAAGCAGGTTTTGGAAGACTACCTAACTGGATGCTTAACTCAATTTGAGAATTTTCTTTGCAGTTGCATAAAACTTTGAGAGTATAACTGTCTTCCAGAATGTGTCTGATCTGAAGATACATGTTGTCTGTGTTCTCTGTGTGTATATATATGRGGTTGAAAATAACACAACTGAAGAATATCTAGTAAGTCAACAATATCATCATGTTCATGAAATCTGATACAAAGATTATTTCTGTATTAAAGCAAATTACTCTTCTGCCCTTGGTTGATGTTGTAAAGAGATTATCATGGTTTTACAGGAAGATTAAGATGTCATAAATACATTCTGACAATGCTTCTGTTACTGTTGTTTATGACTGGCATATGATGGCAATTTTAAACCTTGTGTTTTTGTGTGCAGATTGCTATTTTCCAACCTTTTCAAGGCTTCTAACTTAGATTATGATGTACTCTGTATTTAAGGATTTTACATTACATAAATCTACTGATTAGGGGAATAAGTAATTTATGATAAAATATTACTAAAAGCATTGTTACAGATTAGCTTGTAATAATTGATCACTCTGCGTGATGGATGGCATGTTTTGGACACTAGTGGGTCACATTTAGAGGATTATTTTACAAAGACAAGCAGCTAATGGCTGCTGGGTAATCATGGCAAAAGGAAATGAATATGCTATTTTTAGTATTCATTTACTATAATAAACAATCCCTAAACCAAACGATAAATTTTAATATATTCTCCTCCTGTTCTTCCCCCCTCACCCACTATCAAAGGGGAAACTCCTGCCACCTACTTTTGCGTATTTTGATTTGAGTATCAAGCTCTGGCTAAATCTAATTCCAGCACATTTGGAGGTGGGGGGGAAGAGAAGGAGGAAAGGAAGAGAAAAAGGAAATTATTTTTTGTTAATTTTGAAGCTCATCGTGTTCGTATTCATGTGGCAAGCATTATCAGCGTAAATTATCCGAGGTTTAAGTGCTGCATTTCTAATATATGTATTCCATGCCAATTAATGAAATCAGTTCAGTGGCTAACTGAACTTTCTGCACTCCTTAGGTGAGTAACAAAAACAGCCAGTCAACTGTTTTGTTAGGGGAGCCCTATGTAAGTACCAAAATAAACATGTATTTTTCTGATATTGAGAAGAACATTTCACAGATGGCTTATAGGCATGTGTCACTGCCTRGTACCCTCTGAACTTTTATGCTTTTTTTTCTTGTGTATTCTTTCTCTCTCCTTTAATTTCTGCAATATTGTAGCCAGGTCAAGTTTAAAAGTATTGAGAAAAAGTATATTGTGAGGATGCTTTCTGAACTCCAAAAAGACTGAAAGATGAAGTCTTCTAATGGATATAGAAGTGGTTGAGTCTGAAAGCAAAAGGAGTATGTCCGAGATAAACTACTTCTATTTAATAAAAGAGTGACAGTGCCTTAAACAACAAAGATACGGGTAACTGTTGTCAGAAGCACAACTTAAAAGGAATGAGAAACTGTCTTATGGAGGGATTACTGTATTGAAAAATAAACTGCTGAATCACTGGAAGCAAGTAAGTAGTACAGAGTCTAGAGGCTTTGCAAAAAATAAAATGTCTGCTGTAATTCGATTAAAATCACAGTAGGATTTGTTTGCGATTGTACATCCATCATCCTGTAGCCTGTGATGGTTGATGCCTGAAGGGGTTACTTAAGTGAATTTAGTGCTCCTGGAAAATGCTGCAATGACAGTTCTGGACAACATGATTCTCTGTTTACCAATGGACGTGCACTTTTTTCCCTAACACACCTAGTCAGCTTGGACTGTGAATTTGACATTTTTCTAGTGGATTGTTCATCTGAATCAAGTATCACATCTTATCTTACAAACTGGAAAAGGAACACTATGCTTTCTTGCAGATAAAAAATTGGTTAGTAACAGTCTTGAATAGCTGAATTCAGTAAGAATTCAATATGATATTAAATATTTTAGAGGTATTGTAAGTATAAGCTAAGCTTCTAAAATAATAAGGAATTTAACCCCTCTTAAAATTCCATTTTAGGAAACAATGTAGATTGACATAGCCTACAAGGAGCTGTCTGTTAAAACCCATGTGTTCTAGCAAAGAAAGAGACCATTCCAATTTGAGTTACTTGAAAGAGCATATGTGCTTTATTGGGATTGGAGAACTGTAAATTCACTCTCTATTTTTATCTTGATTAGTAAACTTCAGAYCCTCAATGTCTCTTTACTCAGTGTTTCATAGTTAATCAGGGCAAAAAGCATTAGTAATCTACAAAGCCCTTTTCAGCAAATTTCTTCAGCTCAAGCAGCTTGATCAGAATTCAGCATCAAAAAGAACATGAAAGAGCTTTTTCAGGTGTGAGAGATAAAGTCTGAATACAACCATGCAAAAGCCCTATGTGATGCTGCAAAGTTAAAAACAGAATCCCTTCTTTGGTTGAAGCAATGGCTATTGTAATTATAAATACTGAAAGTTATTCTCTTAGACTTTGATATAAGGGAGAGAGCAGTTGGAGGCAAATTACTTGAAGGTAAGCAGCACAAAGAAATGAAAGGATAAGAAAGTAAGCCACAGCTTTACCATGACAGCTATAGTGATCCTTCCTTCCCCAAATTATAACACAATGACAACACATACATATGCAATAAGCATTAAATAAGGTTGTAGAGAGGAAACTTGATCTTTCTTTTTAACCTAGCTTTCCATACATTGTGGGGTAGGACTGAAAAGAAGGCTTAGAATAAAGAGAGAAGTAGCAAGCTCCTGGCTGTTTGCAGAGGAAGAGAAAGGGGGAATCAAAGGGAAAATGGATATGCAAGTGGATGAATGGATTATGAATAGGGATGTACAGTGAATGTTTCTGCATGTTATGCAGTCCATCTCGCAAATGAGAGTTATTTTCTTTTTGTCATGCCAAGTTTGTAATTCTGTGGGTAGCTGTCTTGTGTTCTCATGTGTTATTTAGTGTGAGTAAGCAAGATGTGTTAATTGTTTAAATGATTTTATTTTTTATAATTGGTTTCTTCAGCTTCTTATGCAGCTGTTGGTGTTCTGACTGAATAGATATTCATGTGAGCATGTATTTAAAAGAAATAGATTTGCTTTTACTGATAATCTGTTGGAAGAAATATCTTTTGGAAGCTTTCTTGATCTCCTGTCATGTCGTTTGGCAGGCTGTTAATGATAGCTGTCTTCCAGGGCCCTGCTGTAAAATGGGAGGATGGCAGGACTTCTGGGATGCTTGGTCTGAGTGCTTAGAGTGCTGTCTGTATAGCATGGTCTGGGAGAGCTTGGTCTGCAGGATCTTCATGGGCTTCCTAGCACTGGTTGAGCTTTAGGCCTCTAGGATTTTGGAGTCTCAAAGCATGGGTTTCTTTCTAGACTACATTTTAATTATTTCAAGATATGCTTGTGGTGTTTGAGAGGCTGAGTGGCAAGGCAACTTGAACATCCTCAACTCATTTCATCAATGACATTGATGGCATAAGTCAGAACTGGGCTACAACATGCTCAGAAGGAACCTGTCCTCAAGTGAAGAGAGGAAATTAGGCTTCTGAGGAGAATGTACTCTTTTGCTGGGTTAAATCACATCACTTTTACTAGGTTTTCAGTAAGCAGAAGAAAGGATAAATATTCTTGTGACAAGTGGGACAACAGGAATGGCAAATGGTTTTCTAACCAGCTACTAAACTGTTTTTGAATCTCAGTTGTTTGAAACACCTTGGCTATACCCCTAGCAATTTGCAATAGCATCAATTAATGTTTAGGAAATTCATTCCAGTATACCAGATTATTAAACATTTAATTTGGGAATGCAAATAAAGTACACTATCTTTGTATTTTGCATGCTCCTTAACCCAAATATTCATAAGGAAAAAAGTGGTCAAGTCAGCAAACACAGAGGGGTCACTGCTGAAATGATAATGTATGAAATGGTTGGAACCAGGTTTTGATATTGTACCAGTGTATGCAAATTCTTCGCTCAAATTCCGAGTGTTACACCATTGTAAGACTGAAACAAGTGATATCTCTACCTGAGTAGAACTTGGAAATTCCGAAATAGATCCAGCATTTGAATGAAATATCAGAGCCCATCTAGCCCTTATAGTTCTCTGCAGCACATCTTTATTCTTTTTTGTTTTTTTAAGAAATATTTGATTCCAAATAAATAAACTATGAAATACATGACTCACCTAAGGTGTTTAGTATTCCATAATTAGTTAACTCATCTTTATTGATTGAAATATTCAGTGTAGTATGTATTTAAACATAATTCTGTTACCTTCTTTTTCTGTTTATCCTTTTACAAAATATACTAAATATGGTATTTTGGAAAAAGATGTTACAGCATGATTTACTGTGTCTGTGAAATCATGCGCATTCACCTGCTCTGTTCCCTTTGGGAAATTATATTGCTTCAAATGACYAATCTGCCAACTGAAAGAATAAGAAGCATTCCTTAGGCCAACTTTTAAAGTCTAACTTCAGCTGTGTTCTTGAATGAGAGAAACTAAGAATAAAAAAATAATCAAAAATGGTGTTGTTACTGAGAAGGAAAATAAGATGTGATCCTTTGTTTTGCTTAATTCAGAGATTTTTTTTTCACCTGATCATTGATTCATTGTATTTATATCATCTTAGAAGACATCTTTGCTCTGTCTCCTCATTTTGAAACACATCCTTTGCAATAATTTCTCATAATACTGCTTTTTTTAAAGGAAAAACTTCTTGTGTAGAACATTGTAACAGAGACCAGTGCTGTTACTTTGGTACTTAAACTGAGCGGTGGCTGACATTATGATAGTCTCCACTGTCCTGAATGTGCCGTGTGGTATAAAGRAAGGATTGGAGTATGACTTTCTTTTAGTATGTAGTTGCTTCTGGTTGTCTTGTTTCTATCACTTTTTGTCTTCACTCCCTTGCCACTTTTAAAGTTATCATTATAGTCTCATATTGTCCATTTTCTTTCCTCTTCACATAAAATAAATTCTTTCCGTTGATACTTCCCTTTAGCATTCTTACTGTTAGGTCTTTGCTTTCCTATTTATTCTGACTCATTACCAGTTAAAAGCGTGCAAAGATGCATACTAGTTGTCACTTATTGTGCTTATTTCAATAGCTTAACTCTCCAATATTTTCTTAAATAGAATCATACAGCTAGTAAACTATATTTCAAAATTCCCATTAACATCAGCTTTGTGGTGCCCTTCTTCAAGGCAGTTCAAAGATCTTCCTCATTTTTCCTCTCTTTTTTCATTCCTCTCATTCCTCAAGAATTATCACAATTTTACTGCACCTTATTTTTTGATATGTCAGATACCTTCAGCAGAAGAAACTTTTCATGATGAACAAATGTATCCTAATTTATTTATTTGTTTCATTTTTGCCACGGTCTGTTTTCTAGAATTAAAACACGTTGTCAGAAACTGATGATTTGAGGTACCTCTTTTTCCCCTCCATCTATAAAATGTCATTATAGCCATCTTTTCACTTTTTTGTAGCTGACTTTTTCAAAATACGAATAGCATTGTAGGTCTAATATGCTGGCTGTACATTAAGTTGTCATTTCAATGCAAACTTTAGCCTTCACCACTGACAATCTCTTTATCTTATTAATTCCTCTTCTTTTTTGATAATACAGAATATATCGCTTATAGTTCCTGATAATAAACATTTCCACCTTTAATGTTCAACTATCCTAAACTGCTTGTCCTTTGGGCCAGCTTGTGCTCATTCTTACTGCAGTACAAACTTGCTCTGAGCTAGTGGATCTGCTTCAGACTTGCACTGATGCCTATGAAAACTTATCTTTGTTTCTCCTTTGGCATTTTTTTGCTTGTTGTCAGCTGTTATTGTACTTTGTCTACTATTTTATAGCCAACTGCATTCTTGCTTATCAGTTTGTAATACGGATAATATTGATTAATTCTTTTTAAACTAGAAATGATAGTGAAGGGGAATGACTGCTCCACTGAGATGTCTAAAAAGCAGAGTATGAGTATCAGTTCCATACTGATATTTAACAGACACAGGAGAAAAAAAATGCTCCTAGACTTCCATGTGTGTCCAGGTTCTATTCAGTTTATCTGCCACATACTCTGGGATTGGATGTAGTCATATGCAGTCCCTGAAGTCTCAGCTGGTCGTGCAGGGAAAGGATCCTGGATTACGCATGTGATGTTGTGCACCAAACCAGAAGGGCTTGTGGTTATGGCATATGTAGCATGGGTGGGTGTTACCTTATTAACATTTGTCTATGGGTTTTCACTATAGACTTGATTGCATTAATGAGTTCCATATTTCTAAGCAGGTGTAAGTGTCCTTTTTACAAAAGCCTCTGGCCATATTTATCTTTTATCAAAGGAATGTAGGCCTTGGATTGCTCTTTCAGCTGCTGAGAGACAGTCTTCAACATCTAGAAGTCATTATGTAGCAGTACAAATTACTTCAAACAGAAGATGTGCTAGGTCTCTTCAGTGGACTATTCAGATCTAGAATTTACTTCAGTTTTCAGACAGAACTGTAAATCTGGAGTAAATCCAAGTATCCCAATTTCATACTGTCTTTTTATTATTGTCAGAACTCATCACATAAATCTGCCTGATGGTATGTGTGGAATGCATGCCAAATAACTTCYATATTTTTGCATGGTGAATCTCCCAAAGAGATGCTGTCATTTTTATTGGATTTTCATTTCTTTATTTTTAGTGTTTTCTGCAACTTACTGTAACTCACAAATCACATTTTCTTTGCTTGTTTTACAAGTCTACCTCTAGTCGATGGCATGCAATTTTCACACCTTTGTAGGCTTTGGGGTTTGCTTTTTGTTTTTTGAGACCGTTTTTCTTCATATGCTGTGTCTACTATCTGCATTTTTATAGATGTGTTTCAAACATTTTTATAACTCCTTAATCTGTACTTTCAAGTCACTTAATTGTAGAAAATTCACTTTCTGTAGTGATACACAAAGTGGTTGCATTATTTTTATTCTAATCCTACAGCCTATAGCATAAAACCCACCAATTTCCAGATGATTTTCATTTTCCTAAACCAATTTCATGTAATTCTGAATTCCAGTGCCGTCTGTATACTAAAGGTCTTTATGCTGTGGCATATTTTTAACTAATAATGTGTCACCATACCAACTTGGATTTTCTTGTGTTAATTTTGTAAACAACTAAGGTTCCTCTTAAGGGGGAGGAGGAGAAGAAACAGTGCCAAAGAGTTTTAAGTCACTCATTTTCATGCAAGAAAAAGATCAGACTGGCCTAGGACCAAATTAATTAAATGTTCTATTTAATGAAAGATGTCAGTTAGGAATAGATAATACTTTCCATGTGAACTACTTTGCTGGTAAAGAGTAATGTCTCTGTGTGATCAAGTGGCTTCTGAATGTTAAACAAATGTCAAATTACCAGAAGAGTTTTAGGATTGAGCCTTTGCTGGTGAATGTTTTCTCTCAGCAGGTCTTTCAGCTCCAACATTTCCGTTAAGAGAGTCAGCACCAGTAGAGTGCTTTGGGATTATAGGACCCAAAGCATCATGGAATCAAGGGGAAACTTGAAGTAGTTATTCTTGTTAGTGGATTTCAGTGCCAGGCCCTAAAGGAGCAAGCGAATGTTCACTTTTAGAAAGTAATAGTGGACAGAGTACCTTGTACATCTATATTTAACGAGCTGGTAATTGTGACATGCAAGAAGGGGAAGAGTAAACCCTCTGGGATTAAGTTCAAGAAACAAGTTCAGAAAAAGACTTGGTTGAAGTGCCGAGAATTTTTTTTTTCTTACTGAAGGGGGAGGGGAAGGACAGTGGGATGCTTTCCTGTTTATTATTTTTCTGTGGTAACTTGAATATAGTTTTGATTCCTGAAACTATATATCTGAAAACCAGTTAACTGGAGTATGTATTCTTATGCTGCAGAAATGCAATTTCACATACTGGAGATTAGGTGACTTTAATAACCATTTACCAATTTAATACTGCCCTCTGCTTAACAAATGCTAAACTTCRTTGCATGATTGTACGCTTAAATAAAACATACATGAGGGAAAAGTAGTCTTTAGACATGTGCATTTTTCAACCTGTATTTCAGATCTTTAGATCTGGAAGGCCAGATCTTTGGTATTTGTGGAATGCAAAGCTCAGTCAAAGATGAGCGCTGACTGAATTAGTAACTAGTTCTGTCTGTGGCTGTAGGATTTTTTGGGGCTATAAATAATACGAAGCTTATCTTCTGCTCCGAAATCTTCATGTAATGTAATTTTTAGTCTTTTGAAAGAATCTTGACTGAGAGGTCATTAGGCAAAAGAATGAAGCTAATTTACATATACATGAATGTAAAAATGAGTCATCTTGATTAATCTGCTTGAAACAAATTCTAAAAGGCTGAAATTATTTGCTTCTCATTTGATGTGACCTAGTGCACTTCTTGATTCTGCCATTATATGTTAGTACTTTTGTTTTTGCTCTTAACTACTGTAAGTGTATTTCATGTAGGATGGAAATAACCAATGGAAGCATCTTGAATTACCATTTTCAGAAAAAATGTAGAGTAGTTCTCTACTCCACTTGCTCTTTCTCCTTTTTCTGGGCCCAACTTGTGGTCAACTTCATAAACAACAGCAAAAGATGGCTGTGATCTTATAAGTATCTACGTAACATTATTTTTCTTGTATTTTTGTTTTAGTTTTAACTGAGCAAACTTCAGTCTTCTTCCGATACTCTGGCCCAAGTTTCAGCCAGCACAAACATTGCATTACATGCCCTGTAATGCTGTTTGCACCGGGGGAAGCCTACTTCCACAAGGGCAAAAAAAATGCATTTAACTCTTACTGTCTTTGGCTGATAATTAAAAGTTTGTAATGATACTGCTTTTGATCTTGTTTAGCAACAATAGTGTATAGCCTTATTTAAACCCATAAGGAATTAAAGAWCATGAATCGCCAAACTGTTTTGTTGTGTAGTCCCAGGAAAAAGAAATTGAGGAGACCAGCATAGCTCTGTTATAATTCATAGCAGTAGTAGGCCCAGAATTGTAGTTTCTGGAATAATAGCACTTGAACTTAAAAAGGAGTATCGTGCACTGATATAATAGCAATAGGTTTAGTATGGAAGACTCAGCCTGGTAGGTAGTGCTGTATCGTATCATTTATTCCTTAACCTTGGTAGAGCCCAGTAAGCTCAGTCATGTCTCAGTCTTAACTAAAGCATTAAACTTGGCTGGAAGAGAAGAAAATAGTAACAAGAGTATCATCAACATGTTGAGTGCCTTACAACTGTCAGCTTTTTTTTACCAAGGTGTAATCCAATGCCTGTTGAAGTGACGAGGCATCACCTGATGCAGGGGTCAGTGTAAGCTTCCAGGTAGCTGTCCCCAATCTGGTTCTGCCTGCTTCGGTACTGTGGGGTCTTGCTGGGACCTCTGTGCCATTTTGTGGTATCCAGACGTATAATGTATTCAGCTATTATAAATCCATGTCACTCAGTTAGCTGCACTCAAATGTTGTTGATCTGTCCAAACTGATTATCTGTCCCATATTCTGTCAGTARTGCCTCATGGAAAAAACCAATTTCAGAATTCCGTTTTTGAAGTCTGAGGTCAGTAACATGAAGTGACAGAGTTAAAACTCTGCATATTATAAATATTGAATGTGATATGTTCTGCTTTATTAAGAAAATTTGTTTGGCATTCTGTTACAGAAGAAGTAAGTGGGTCCATAATGAGTCCATAAATTAGGGTTGTCTTATACAGTACCATTAATTTATGCATTTCAAGTTATGCAGATGTTTTAGGCTTCCTTAGAAGAGATGGTGTGCAGTTTTGATAACAAAAGAAAAAAAAAGGCAAAATGAGCGAATATATAGGTGTATATGGAAATTCGTCCTGAAATGTATACATGCAAATGTGCAATAGTTAGAATATTGTGTGGTATGCAATATGAAGTGTGTATAAACCTTATTGTTGTTTTCCATTTATCAGACCTGACCAGGTAATTTGCAGCTTGTAATTATTGGACTAATTTAGTGTGATTTGCTTATAGCAGAATGTGTGATAATTAATATCTCTTATCTTCCATTTTCAAAATGAATCAGCGAACATCTATCTCAGTAGTGAGAGACAATGCAATGAGACGTGAAAAGGTATGGACAAGTGTGAGGTCGTAATTTTTTTTTTTTTTAAATACTAATAATTGGGGAAACATTCCCTAAGTTATGTAGCAGGATTTTATCATTGAAGTTAGCGGAGTGTCAAATGGTCCTAGGACCTCTAAACATGAGAAAGGATGGAAGGTCACTGACTCCTTTCTGCTACAATCCATCATAGGAGCCCCAATACTCACTCTTCTAAGTAAGATGAAGCAAAGAAGTAGCATGGTATATTTTTCTCTAAAAAGCATAGAAACATAACGTAATGGGGAACATGCCCTGCATTCTGCAGTGTGGATTTTGAAGTCTGCCCAAGCAGTTCCTGGTTACAGGCAATATTTACACAGGACCCTTCCCAGTTTCCCTGCGTATAGAAATGCACCAAAGATGCATGAAACATAATGTATCAAAAACTGACTTCTATTACTCTTAACACATCTGTCAGTTCACAGTGCTTAAAGTAATGTGTCCAGCAGAGCAATGTCAAAGTTCCTGTTCAAAACCCATCTGGATGTGATTCTGTCTAACTGTTGAAGGTGACCCTGCTTGAGCAGGGGGGTTGGACTAAATGATTTCCAGAGGTCCCTTCCAGCCTTACTGATTCTGTGATTTTCTAGATCTCTGTTCATTTAGGAAATGTGGAAAGCCTTGTGGAGTTCACTTTTTGGGGGAGCGAAAGGTACTCAAGCAGAGGGGGTATGATTTGCACCAAGACAGATTCAGATTAGATGTTGGGAAAACCTTAGCAAGAGAGGAAGACTATTTGGCATATGGATATTTCATCTTTGGGTGGAGCACAGGGTGGACAAACATTGTCAGGAATACCTTTGTTACAGGCAGCTGGTGGTTTAAGGTCCCTTAAAGTCCTTTATTCTTAAGGCCTCTGCTTTGCCTGCTTCATGTGGTTTGTGGTGGTGAGAAAGAAACTAAAACAGAAAAGAAATACTGTGAACTAGATCGCATCTTGAAGTAAAGGCAGCAGACTTTGCAGAAATCAGCTGAGAAGTGCTTACAATTTGATTGAACTTCAGCCAGAAATGCTTTGAAATACAGAAATGATATTATAAAATTTCAGTGCACTAGAGTAAGTGGAATGTTGTCCATGATTGTTTTGACTGAAGGATAGTGCTTTTCTAATTTCTACTTAAGTGATACTGAAGTGATACTATTTAAGATTCCTTCCACCCCCCCCAGGTGGTGTGTGTCTGTCTTTAAAACAGGCTCCAACCTCTTCCTGGGAGCTAATTTCAACTCCATGTACTGTTTTATATGCATTGAGACATTATGTAAAATATATAAATGTAGCTAGACTGGAAATACAAGCCTTCCAGTTGCTAGAAAAGTTTCCTGACCACTTGGCCACCATGATAGTAAATCTTATAGCCTGGTAGATAATGTGTGGAATCCTGCTCAGTTAATCTTTCATTTTCTGAAGCTCTTCTGGGTCACAGCAGCTGGAAGGAATGAAATTCAGTATTGGACATTCCTCTGTAATGTGGAAATAGGGACTTTAATACCTTCAGAATGGAAGGACTTTGTGTTTCCCAAATACTGGATGAGTTACCACCTCAACATCTATCATTGCATTTTTCTGAAAGCTCAGCTGATACGGTTCTCATGCTGCAAATTCTGAAGAGAAGCAACAACCGTTGTTCACTTTAAATATAGCTGTATTGGGCAGGATTCTGAGAATGAGGAGTTCAATCCAGAGTGCCAAGCCAGATACGAAGTACACTGCCGAATTTGCAGTCTTTTGGGGATTTGGTTATGGAGGCATCTAGCTCTTCAGCCTTGTGATGTGTGAAGTGTTTGTTCATGCCTGGAAGCGAAATTTTAGATGTATTGGGAGCTCCAGTATTACCTCAAAATTTTTAGATCTTCACTGCACTAAAGTTTCAAGGATCTAAATTGTGGAGTTAAGCACCTATATCACGCATGAAGCATTAATACTTCAAAAAGATACCTTGGATTTACAACATTTATTCTTAATATGTAACAATCATGGAGTGTTTAGAAAATACCTTTAATTAAAAYAAAGGAGCTTGAGAGGAATGAAATAAGTACACCTACAAGATAAGTAAGTGCTTGCAAGGCTTTCATTTAATCAATAGTCATGTCGGCAGTGATTGCAAAAACTTTAGTACACTGTTTTAATCAGAGATGTTTTTCCTGGCACGGGGGTGGAAAATATACTGATTAATTAATTTCTATTCCTGGAATGAGACAGCCTCCCAGCAGAGCAAATCTAAACAGCTTGGTGACATGGCAATACACAGTAAAAATRTAAGTGGTCCCTGAGTTCATGTCGTCAAACCCAAGGTAAAAACCACAGCCAATACTGAAGCTGAYTAATGAGTAGCGCTAGTCCAAAAGAACAAGTGGTGTAACGTCAGTACTGCAGGAACTTTTTGGTGGTTTTGATGCATTGGGTTTATTGAACGCTTGTCTGTCTGGGAGATATTTTATTACTTATGTATAGTTTATCACGTTAGAGCTATTTTAGAGTTAAGATCTTTACCTTTTGATTGGCACATCAGACTGACTGCAGTATTCTGTCCTTCCTAACTAACTGGAACAGTTGTTTGCTGTGCCCATGAAGAGTGTAGAGCAGCATAAATGAAATTAGAAAGGTAACTGACTTAGTTCTCCAAGGTATTGGTTTACCAGTTGAATATACTCCCTTGATACTATCCATGAAGATTATAGTGTATGGAGAAATAGCACATTTCATGCCTATTTCCTGCTAGACAGAAATTGCAGCTTTCTGGAGGCTGAATACATTATCCATTGTGCTTGTTTAAGTATAATAGTATACTGGGGAACTTTTTTCAGAAAAAAATAGGAAGAAATAGAAGAATTTACAAATTTTCCAGTGAAGTAATGTATTTATAAACTGAACATGATTTTAAAATGAGAAAATATTTAACCCATGCATTGTTGTTTGTCATTGCTGTGTGTTGAGACCATGCTGCAGTAAATGATTGTCCTGTGTGGCCACCCATCCATGAACAAGCGATGAATTTGTTCAACTTTTGATTATATACTGTCATATCGTTACTTCATCCTATATCCTATGTCATCCCCTTTGCGTTAAGGGCTCAAGTGAGATGTGTAAGTTTTCTTCTATATATGGAGAGATTTGTTAGTAAAGGCTGTATGTATGAAAATACAGCAGCACTCTAAATAAAACTAGTTGTTGAAGTTGTTCATGGGATTTTCCCAGGAGTCAGAGATTCTTTATTTAATTCTACGTATGCTGAAGAACTTGAGTTTTTGATGCCCTGACATACGTAGGGAACTGGTCTAAATCTTAGCCCTTCCCTCAGCAATTTTTACCGTGTTTTTTAATTCAGAGAATTAGTCTACACTTAAATTACAAAACTGTTGCTTTCAGTGATCCAGTTGACAGCACAGCACAGCCCTGCAAACTTTCTTAGGGGAATAGGATATATGTTGTAGCCTGAGGAGGAAGAAGGAAGCAAGAGAGGAAGAAGGCAGGAATATTTTACACTGGCTTTGGTGGCAAAGTTAGTGTATTGTGAAAGTCCAGAGTAAATAAGGACTTTGATTTTTGTTAAGAGGGAGAAGGAAGCTGGCTGGGAAGGGGAAACAAGCTTCTGTATTAAAACAAGCCAAACTTCAGAGGGAGAGTCACAGCTGAATTTGGAAAATCCTAGAATGGGGAGAATGAAGGTRGGAAAGTACTTGGCTCTGTATCCTGCTGATCCTCTTTTCTTGTAAAGCCTGAAGTAGTCATTGTTCTAGTATCTTGCCATTGCGGTTTGCTCAGAAAAAGAATGCTGGTAGGAAAAGGAAATTTCTTCTATTTATTGCTGTTATAATAGACTTTTAATACAAAACCAAGAAATAAGAAACAGTATGTGTAACGAGAATATCTTCAGTTTTACTGATAATATCAAAGGCAAGAAAAATAAGAATACAAATCTTACAGTCTTAGTTTGATGGAATTAAGAGGGAACTATATCTGTAAGCTAGTAGCTCTAAATGAGTTCCATCGTGTTACCATTGAAAGATCTGTTACTGCCTGTTTTGAGATGGTCGGTGTCAGGCTACCTCAGCTGTACTGTGACTCTCCTCAGTAAATTTGTTGCTCCTAATGCAGATGTGTGGAGTTCTTTTTCTATGTTAGTTGAACAAATTCCAATGAATTCTTATTTTATCAATCTTATATCTAGCTTTATTACTGAAACTTAGCTTTCACTTGTGGGTACACTCAATGTTGGCATAACTTTGAATGCACAACACAACAGCTGTGGTGTTAGCAGGGCATGCACAAGAGGCACGTGCTTCAAAAAGTGAGCTGCTCTTGGTTTACTGGCAAAAAATCTCATATGCTATCACCACACTGAATTGGAGAACTATCCTGTATCGCTTATGGCAGCCTATGGAGATTTTCTTAGAGGACTAATGTTAGACTTGTATGAACAGGTTGTTTGATACCAGTTCTAGAGTATCTTAGGGTTGGAAACATTAGAGCAGCTAGTCAGCTGAGGGCAATATTAAGCACAGCATATTTCCAGCAAGTCTAGATTGAGGTCTTTATTGTGTTAAAATGCATTATGAACCTCTGAGGTCTGATCCTTGTTCTTTAGCATGCTATAACTCCATAGAAGTAAATGGACTTTTATGGAATCATACTGATGAAGTGCACATGATGAAAAGTTTTGGATTGTTTGAATGCAAAAAATTCAGGCCTCTAAAATAATCAGTTCTGATGACTTTTGCAACCAATAAAATTAATTGAAATGATGTAATAAAAATGATTGTTCTGGGCAACTAGCTGTTATGCAGAAATTTCTAGGTGGCCAAATATGAATGTAGATGGCATTGTTAAATATGCTTTTACTGCATGGTTGCAATTTGTTCATAGTTGAAATTCTTTCTTAAATCAAAGATGAAAAATTTATGATCTGTTGGTTGTGGCATATACTGTAAGAACTTTCAGTATGAGGTAGTATTAATACAAACTAACCCAACTTCCTTTTATTGCTGTTTTATATATGACAGAGTTCACTATCTTGTTTTAGAGGACTGAAAACTGCTTAAATTCTTTTTCTCCTGAGTGTATTTGCATGAGAGGAGGGAGAACTCAGGCCTGATTGTTGCATTCAAAGAATTACCAATAGCCAAATCATTGGCTTAAAGGGAAATTTGAACCTTGTCAGTTAATACTTAACTTTGCAAACTCCAAATACTTAAGCAAGCTACCCTGAATATAGCTTTACCCACTTCCACCCTGCTGTCCTATAAAGATTTCTTGTTTCTAAGAAATCAATGCTGTATATTTTGGAGTATTACTGAGAAATCATACAGTCAAGAATATCTTGTGCTCAAACCATCACAAATGTTGAGCACTCCAATCAGTTGACTCAAATATTCATTATAAAAGCAAACTCCTGCTGATTATAATGAGAATTTTGCATGCATGAGGCTTTTGTGACTGGGTCTAAAGTGGTACTTTAGACTTGAGTGCGTTTCAGAATCTTTACTCTATGATAATCTTACCTAAAAAATAATACAAATTGTTCTTAGACCCTCTGTCAAAAAAGTAATTTTCACTGGATCCAGTGGACTTTGGATCAAGATACGGAAGTTAATTTTTTAACTTTTTAAGAGTATTTTCTTGCATGCATGCAGCAGCACTGCTGAACCAGATGCACGAACTGTGTCTATGAATTGCATGCAGCTAATTGGGTATTCACACTTCTATTTGAATATGTTTGGAAATTTTATTTATTTGGGGTAGTAAAGGAGGTCTACTTCTGAAAGCTGATACAAAAGCCATGTAAATCATAAGTATTACTGCTTTTTCAGAGAGCCCATGGAAATGGGAATTGTTTTAAACATAATTGATAATTCCCCCAGAAAACTACCCCCAGAAAAAGTTACAGGTGTGAACGGTTTTTCTTGGCTTTTTTTTTTGGACTGGCCATGGATTAAAAGGCTCAGGAACTGCCAAGAAAAGGATGTGGACTCTCCAACTCTGCTTGCATCAAATAGGTTTTGAGCACATGTAATACTTTATTTGACAGATCTGTGGATTTTCTCACTGCCTTTCTGAAATGAATCTGTCTGTCTTTACAGTTTTGATAACCATCACTAAAGCAATGTATCTTTTAAAGTAATGGTGAACCACCAGAGAAAAGGTATAAAATTAACAGAAATTTTATGAGATTTTATGAGGACGTTTTTCTAAATCATGCCTAGGCTGCTCTATAGGGTTTTAAGAGCACTTGCTGTATAATTCCATGTTTATGAGCTTGTCAGGGAACATGGATGTGACACACCTGTATGACTGATGTCTTCATGCCTGAACAAGCATCCATAATGCTTCCTTTTTGTTTTCTGCAGGTTCAGCTATTTTAGGAAACATCATAAAATCRGCTCTTTGCAGATGGTTGAATAAGATAATGGAAAGCTCTATTTAGTGATTGGAAATACTGATGTAGGAAATGAGAGACTCTACAAATTTGGTGTTGTACAGTTCACAACTCTTAACAAAAATGAAAGGCTGATAAAGGCCRGGAGTGACCTCTAGGGTCTTGACCCTGCAAGTCTCTGTGGTACAGTGAGGGGAAGTGTTGCTAAAAAATAAATGCCTTGTGCAGCGAAGGTGGGGATGCATCTGTGTGCCTCACCCAGCTACCACAACTGCTCCTTTTCTCTTTCTTTTAGTTAGGCTTGTGTTGTGGAGGTCTCCATTTTTTTTTTCCATAGGTTTTCAAATGAATCAAGGTACAATGTCACCGTTTTCGTAGCAAACTGCTGTTAGTGGATATAACAAACTTGAACTTTAAGYGAATTATTCACAGTTCTACTTGTGAAAGAGTCTATCAGCCATCATAATGTATTTGAAATGTCATTTTTTTAAATACCAGAATTTTCCCAAATGTAGCTTTGTAGTCTCATCCGGTGAGATATCGTCTGTCCAGATTAATGAAGCCTGTAGTTAAGCTGCACCTCGCAGACTGAGTTTTTTCAGTCACCAGTTGCCTGTGTAGAAGCTCTTTGCTTGAGGCAGTGGGATGTTGTGGGAATGCTCCCAGGATGGGAGCTGTATCTCTACAATATAAGTAAGCTAAAAATAAAAGGGCTGTTTGTTGTGACAAGAGATGTGATAGTGGTAAGTGACCTCAACTGCCATCTCAGTCTTGCTTAGGAAAGAAAACTTGACACTGAGATGATATACTGTATTTTGCAAGTTTTTTAGATGGTACAGAGCTTTTTTATATGTTTTGATGTTTGTTTAATGATAAAACAGATTTTGCAGAACATTTTTACTGTCAAATTTAGAAGGATAAATGACTCCTTTATCGTTGAGCTGCATGATTTTAAGTGGACTAGAAAATCACAAAGTACCGCATCTTCACCTGATCAGACCCCAGTAAGACAGCAAAGTCCTGATTTTTTTTTTGTTTTAGTTTTTTTTGTTGTTGTTGTTGCCAGACACTTCCTATTCCAACTGAATGGACCATCATCCTGTAAGTTTGAAACTTGGTGCAGCTTAAGAGTGGTAGAATTTTTGATAAGCCTTGTTTTTATTATAACTGGTTTGCAAACAGTGGCAGACCTTAATTAGCTTGACACAAATTCATTGGAGAATGGGACTATGATATGAAAGGTCAGCAAATAAAGACCTGTAAATACTGAGGTCAGATAGCAAAAGATGCTGCTACTAATCAGTTGTTAACAGGTTTTCTCCAAAGAAAAGGTTGTATAAGTTGAATACAGGCAGAGTAATGGATAAACATCATCCTKGAGCAAAAACATGTAATAAAGATGATGATAGTATATACAAAATCAAACAACTTCAAATGTAGATGTGTTTTTGGCTCTATAAGGGTATAGAAGCACTCATATCTTGGTACTTACGTATTTGCAAAAAATACAAGTTTATGTATCCGGTTTCTTTTTATTTTTTTCTGACAGTTTGACATTTGTGCCATTTGGTTAAATCTTCATCTAGCAATGATATTTTAGTTCAAATTGCTTAGATTTGCTGAAAACAAGTCACTTTGAGACTGTTCCAGGCCCCCAACAAAGCTGATGAAAAGGCAGTGGGGTTTACACCATATGCCTTTGTTTAGGTACGAAATAGGATGACAAATTATGAGGTGTTACTTTAAAGCAATAAAGGTGTGAATTATGGAAAACAAATACGTTTTTGCATCTTTTTGTAATTGATAGTGTAAAGCAATTGCAAATCTGTTCTGTTTTCAATGTTCTTTTTATGATCTTTTAAATCATTTTCTGTCATTAGATTAATCTTTTTTTTTAAGTCTGTTCAAAAGTTACATTAATACTTTGTTTTATGGGAAGCCAAGTTCTAATATTTTTTCAATATTTATTTAATCCTCTAGAGATCTTACGAATTAAGAAAAAGTAATTAAATATTGATTAAATGCTATTTAAATCCTCTGGAAAAAATATTTGATAAATTTTAAATATTGGAAAATCCTAACTGCAACTTCTTGCTTAATTTAAAAATTAGTGTATCTGAAGTATTTTATCTATTGGGAAGGTGCCAGGCTGCACAGAACTGAGAATATTGCCCTTGACTGATAACTTTGGGCTGTGTTAACAGACAAGATTCTTTGCTGAAATAGGCAGTTTCTAACTCACTTAGTGTTACCATTTAGTTTGTTTTTAATGTTAAAATTAGACGTTTTTAGCCACTGTATGTTTTGTTTTGACTTTAGAGGACACAATGTCTGCAAAAACTTGGCTAGTGTTTAAGGACGGAAATATTACTTTGCTAATGTCTCTGAGCACGGAGTGTAATTCACTGATAGGTTTTAAAGGGAATGTGAGGTATCTGAAGGAAGAAAAATAGTTGTAGGTCTTTAACCACTGTTCTTATATGTCTGAAATACAGAAGTGTTGATTTTTAATATGCCAGCTCCTGGAACAAGAATTATATTACCAAGAATTTTGTAGCTTACTGTATTTGTGAGGACTTGGGAAGCATTTGTAATAGAAAAGACCTGTATATAAAAGCTTTCTGGGAAACTCTGCGCTTTTACATAATACTAAATGCCGTTTAGAAAGGGTAAGTGCTTTGGAAATGTTTGTCTTTTTCAGGGCTTAAAAAGCTGAGCATACACCTGTAAGTAAGACGTGTTCTATGTTATTTGTATATATGCATCAGTTGTCTGTTCTCTGCTGAAAGTAAATCTAATTCTATTCATAAATTCTAGAATTTTGCACTAACCAGCAAGAAACTTTGTTCAGTGCTTTATAAGTTATGAAATAATCATTTTAGGCAATTATCTTAGCAATTACTTTAATTTTTGTTTTTATTAGTTACAGAAATGCATTTTAGATGGTTTTAAAATAAAATATTAATCTTTAAAACCTGTAGTCCTCTAGTCTATATCCAAATGTTCATTAGAAATAATTTTGGATATAAATGGTGTTGTACCACAATTCAGCTTAGAGCACTAATTACATATAAAAGCTTTGGTTACGCTAATGTTCAAGTACTTGTTAAAATAGACTATTCCCGATCRTAATCTTTAGCATGGATGTTATTAAAGAACATTAAAGTTTATTTGGAGGAAGTTCTGACTCTGTTAGGATAAGACAAATGTCTGAACATAGAAATGTAAAAGATGAACTTAATGCTCAGGCTGGAGAGAAGGAAAGAGCCAAGTCGGCATGTTTGGCAGCACTTTGTTGGGAGAGTATGTGGCAGAGACCACAAAGGTCTGTGAGTCTAAGGGCAGGTGGCGGATGGGGGTTGGTGAGACACGGTTAAACTGTCCAAACTCACAAGGTAGTGAGAACAGAACTGCTTAACACACGCTATTTTTTCCCCTTGGAGAACGCTGAACTGATTGCATATACTGTACTCAGTATGTAGATTTTTTTTAATATTTTCTCTTTTCTATATTCTTGATGTGTATTGAATTGTACTGCAGAATTTTGTCTGAATATTGCAGAATGTGGTCTATTTATTTCTCTTTATCAACTCTTAACAAACTGAAATTATCTAACTGTTATAGCGATAGCCTGAACGCTGGACTGTCTAAAATAATTTATTGGACTCGATACAATGTAACAAGCCAAGAGCTGGTTAATCTTTGTGCTTCTTGCCCAAGGAACCCTAAATAGTTTGCTGAAAATGGTTTATTGTAGTCCAGAAGCAGATTTCTTTTTCACTGCTGTAAATAGTTCTGGTTTTGTTCCAGCAGTTTTAAAATGTTTCTCTTTAAAGTAACTTAAATTCAAAGACCCTCTCCCACATTAAGCAAATGTTTGTCACCACGCTAGGTAAGGCAAATCTTCACGTTGCATTTTAGTTTCTGCCATCCTCTTCCAGGTAAGCCATATTCATTAAAATATACTATCCTTTTACCGTGTGGGATTGGTCTGTCTCTCATCCATAAAGGTTTTGAAATAAAGAGGCTATTCAGGAGGCTTGAGACCTCTGCAACAGAGTTTCTGATTTTTTCCTTCACATTAAATTTTAACTGGCATATCAACGAGCATGTTTATATATGTGCATTAGTAGTATGATGTCTAGCTTTTATTTTTCAGTTCATAGGCTCAGAGATTGCTCTGTAATACTTCTTATGCAATAAGAGCGGACAACTGGGAGATGCACTTTGCAAGTGCATCTGTGGTCTGAGCTAAAATGCTGGCGTAGAAGCCCCTTAACTTAGTGCCTTCTTCCACGGGAGATGACAGCAGTGTTCCTCTGTGCGTTCTCTTGTGGATCTAGGGATGAGGCACTCTGAATGCATCTATAGTCTCCTGGATCTTGAGTTGGTATTATGTAGTATTCAGAAGAGTATTTTATTATCCATGCAAGGTGGTGGATCTCTGGCATTGAGTGCACTTGTAAATTGAATACAGATTTATTTTAAAAGGGCTAAGGAATTTCACTGATTCTCCAAAGAAACCAGTAAATTAACAAACTGACTTGCTGGCTAAAGCAAGTACCTCCCCCGCTCGTTTTTGATTTTTACATTTTTATGCTTTAAGGTCATTGTGAAATACTAATATGAAAGTTCTGCTTGCCATTCTGGTTGCTCTAAGTAGTGTATATGTATTTGTATGAACAGGCAGATAAGGATGGAAAATAGTGAAGTAGATTATTTAGAAGTAAATTAGTAAAGGAGAGATTTCAATTTGTTTTAGAAGTCCTATATTTGGATCAGTCCTGATGTCTGTGATTTGTCTCTATCTTGTCATATGTCCTAAAAACAAGATGGGTTCATTACTCTCTTCAAATTAAGATACAGCTTGCAGGTTAATAATATGATTGTTCTTAATTTTATTTTATTCTGGAGCTGTGTTCCTGAAACAGTAGGTCTACAGAGAAGATATTTTGAGGTGCTTTGATTTGTCTTGCTAGGTGAGAAATTTGTAGTTAAAAAATAGGGTAGAACCTGAGAAGTTGAATATGAATTCTCAAAATAGTTAATGTAAACAATTGCATTTTTACAGTGCTTGCTACTATAAAATAAAAACTTTGTAAACAAATGCTAATTACCTCTGACAAGGAACAAAACCAAAATCTCTATCAATTTAGGATATTGGGCTTTCCATAAACTGTTCTCGTGAATAATCCAGTTTATGCATTTCTTAAGCTATAAATACATTTTTATTTATAAAGCTATAAATCCATTTTTATAAATCTAGTTGACATTTAGGTATTTTTATTAACCATAATAAATGCCAGAGAAAATTGAATTAGGAAAGCTTATAATGTGCTTTACTACCACTTTTAAAATTTTACTTAACTGTAAATGGTCCTGCTTCATATCAAGAATAAATCTGTTTGAAGACTAGGGGAGTAATTTTTTCTTTCATTGCCAGAGGCCCTGACCTTTGGGTGGATGGCTGTTTTTTTTTTTTTTTTTTTTTTTCTAAAGCTTCACCTATGTTTTATTCTTTTTGATTCTACAGAAATTTGATTATCTGCCTTGAGCAGTAGTCATAACCACAGCAACAGAAGGTAGGCTATTTAGGGGATGGTACAAAATGCATTTGAGTACTGTTAGGTGGAGAGTTTGAAGGATATGGAAATTCTTACCATCCTGATTTCACAAGCATCTGGTAAAATGCCTTTTCTAAGCTTACACAAAAATCTTCATTCTGTTCTTTCAGTTGCTACAATCATAACCCCAGATTGTTTTCCTAGAACATGAAAGAAATCTAATTCCATAAGGTGGGTTTCTTCAAAACAAGTGCTTCTCCCTACCTTTGCGAACTAGAGTACATAACTTGCATGATTTGCAGTTGATACCCCAAAACCTCTTTTCTAGGTGAAGTTACTTGGTTTGCTCACTGGTTTTTAAATATACATCGATAAAAGTTCATCCTCTCCTGTTTATGATCCTTTCTTATGCCTAGCATGCAGCACTGAGTTTGTAGTATTTATTTAAATATCTTTCAGCTGTTTATGATGTCTACTTCCTTATTTAAGTGTATGTGTGTGTATATAAAAAAGGAAGAGCTGGATTTTATAGAACACTGTTTCCAGTGAACACATTTTTTTTTCTCAATTAATGAAGTACAGTGTTTTCAATACCAGAAAGCTGCTTGTTCCACCAACTTTAACTTCAAACCAGAGATTGGATAAAAACATCTTTCACAGTGAAGACTTAGAAATCCAGAACTAGTTAAATCAGTATCTTAGTCACATAATCATTCTTTGGGACTAGCTACATAAGGAAAAACTTCCTATTAGGCAAATAAAGTTGAAAAGCAATATGTAGCAGAGAGCAGAAATTTAGCTGCAAGTTATAAATGTGCTCTTCAACAACAACAGTTCAGATTTAGTTTAGGAAAATTTCTGTTGCTCTTTTTACAGTTACATGTGAAAGCTCAAGGGAGCATTAGATTCAGAGTAGTGCTGAAGCACCAGATTAACTTCAAGTATCTGCCTCAAAGGTGTAAAGCTGAAACTGAACGTTCAAGTGAATTCATGATGTGAGGCCCAAAACCTGGAGAGTGAAAATACTTCCCTGCTCTTTAAGTGATTAATAATGTAAGATCAATTAGTGCCAGGAAGCTATAGAAATGAACTGGACTCTAAGCCAGAAGACCTGTCTTTGTAGTGAGTTAGGTGTACAACAAGGAGCGGCAGCTCTAGTATAAGCCAGGACACCTCTGGTGATTTCAGAGTATTTCATTATTCTCTGTAAGTCACAATGAAGACTATTAAGTGAGCAGAAGGGTGTGAGAGTCAAGGTTTCAGGATGAAATGCCTGTTTTTTTTTTTTTTTTNTTTATTAATTTATTTATTTTTTTTAAACTTTGTCTCTCAGGAGTTGAGTTGTGGGTAATTTTTTTTTTTTTTTTTATTAATTTATTTATTTTTTTTAAACTTTGTCTCTCAGGAGTTGAGTTGTGGGTAATTGAGGAAAGGCCACAACATTTTTCTTTCTTTCTATCAGTTTAGAGTAGAACAGTTTATGAAGCATTCTCGTTAGAGGATCTCAGGCTACTCAGACGCACTGAGATCATTCTCCATTTATAAATGTACCTGTGCCTAATGAAAATGTCAGTGAAGGGGGGCAGCTCCCATCCACAGTGAAAAGGAAAGTGTCATAAGGCTGCACCTTGTTTTTTAAAGTTTGAGAACATTAGATATAGCTTAACTTGTATGAAGTAGTTTCTTAGCTATCTGCTATTTAATTGATATGGAAGATGGGACAAAGGATGGAAATCACTTCTTACTGCTGCAGATTGCAGCACAACTTACATCTTGCATGGATGGCCTGAGCAAAATTAGGAAAAATAATGAAGCAGAAAAGACAGACATGTTATGATCTGACCAGTAGAATGATGTGTTGTGTGACATCTTGACATATAGTGCATCAAGATCTGTACAACACCGTTTGAGAGGGATTTTTTAATTTAGAGTTCAAAAATTTTGAATGAAGAGCTCACTTAAAGGCATTCAGAGATCTCAGTACTGGCCAACTTTTCCTAATGAATATTCCCCACTTCTTTAGGACAGACAAATATAAAGTAACTGCTGCCGGAAATGCATGTGTAAGAATGTTTTATGGTTATTACACAAAAAGTTGTCTTTTTGCCAGTGAATCTTAGTTATTGTCTCAGCAGCAGCTTGTCTGTGTTTGCTTCAGTTGTGAAATAACTCAGCTGGTACGGTCTCTGGCCAATAGCCACATTACCTTGGGCCAGTAACGTGTCAAACTGAAGCCAAGCTGAGCCAATTCTGGCTTATGTTTGAATGAGAGCTGCAAAGGAGGGCTCGGGTTGCTATGGGCTGGGATGCTGGTTGATGTGTTGCCACTGCTCCTGATGTGAATTGTAGGGTATTGCTCTAGAAATCTTTCAAATGAGTCTAATAGGAGGCTTGAATATAATCAGTGTCCCTTGTACATAGTTTTTTTTAAAAATTAAGTAGTTTGATATTATATAGGTGTCTGTCACACTTGGAATCTTACAAATTTCAAGAATCACCCTCACGTTAGTAGAGGCAGAAGTCTTGTTATTTATGCATGGATATGAGAAGGTAAAAAGAAAAGGTATTATTTTCAGACAATTTGTAATGAATTGTCAAATAACGTTTCTGCCTATTTGTACTATGCTTAGATGGTAATAAGCATGTTGAACTTCCTTACTGAGTCTCAAGTGACAAAAGTTAAAGAAATAAGCAGAAGAAACTAACTTCTTGCTTCATCTTAGGGCTGTGACTGACCTGRAGACATTACAGCATCCAGCTGGAAAAATGACTGTCAAAGCGCTGCACAGCCTGTTTTCTGGTAGGCATGTCAACTACAGGTTAATATTGAATGTTTTTGTTGTGATTAGATTCCTCCAATTCTGGCTTCTCTTCTGCTGGAAGATTTCAGTGTTTTGATTTGATTTGTGGTTAATGGAGACGGTCAGACTGTTTCATTTGGTATAGGAACATGGATTAGTTTCCAAAGACATAACCAATAAGGATTGGTAGGAAAATAATACTGGTGTGGCATACATCTTCTTTCTGAAACATTTGTCAATAAAGAGGAGGTTGACGGGGGAGAGACATGTTCATGGTATTTGTTGGTTTCTGGTGGGCACACATGAACCTCTTTGGTGTTTTGTTTCTTCTTGCAAGTATTGTAGATGTAAGCGTATCTTTAAGCTCTTATACTTCTCAGCAGACTAGGTTAGCAAAGAAATAACCTTCGTTTCTGGCATAATGTAAAATATCCATCATTTTAGTATTGCTGTGAGTAATGGCTTCTACGATTTAAATTCTTGTTTTTTTATGTGGACATTTAGCTCAAAGATAGAGCCAGCACTGACCACTTGCTTACAGCATTACCCCAGAAACCAAGCACCTACTGCTTTTTCTTGTCATATTATCATTTTTTTTTATCATTTTATTTTTTGGAGTAATGACTGGCAAGACCTACCTGAAATTTTATTCTTTTTTTTCCCCAACACTGGTATTAATGTCCAGTGATGTCACTTCTCTGCTGAACAGCAGAGCATTCAGAGCTATTTTCAGAGCATTTAAATATTCCAGTACTTATTCAAAGAGAAAATAAAAGGCAGAGCTGATGTAAATGCAGTTTGCTTTATATGCTTATATATGCCAGTCTTGAAATGAGATTGATCTTGAGATTTTTAAATAGTCTTTTTGATAACTCTCAAGCAAATATCGGTTTCCAATTCCGACATGGTAAACTGCTGCAAGAAATGACCATTCATACCTATAAGTGCTTTTTGCTTCCCAATGGTTTGTGGAAGTCTACTTTTGTTTCAATCAGAAAAGATTCCGCGAAGTTTTATTGCTAGGCTGTTTCAATGTAGGAGATGCATTTGACTGTAAAGCCAGGGATTATTCCTCAAACTTAAAATTCTAGGAGAAATCACAACAGCTGCCTTGCATGTCTGAAAGCCACTCAGAATTGAGCAATTCTTTACATTCTCTAGCAGACCTGCCTTCAATACAATTATATTTTCAATACAAGATATAACAGACTTATGAAAATATATAATTTCAACTTGAAGATCAAAACCTCTGAAGTGGAAGCATTTTGATTTTGATAATCTGCGATGGTATTTCATGAGCTGTTGCTTTGTATCCTTGGATCATTGTTTATCATAATTGATAACTGTTATCCTAAATAATTTCCCTTCTATAAAATGGGCTGCTTGCCTGGACTGCTTACTAATGGAAGATAGACTATTGGGAGGAATTCAACAGTGTGCCTATTTCTCTTCAGTGAAGGCAGAAATCACGGCATATTTAGGCAGAGAAGTCCACTGTATATTATCCTACTCTCCAGATGAATTGTGTTCATAGAATATCTAAATATTTCAGCTCCTGACAGCTGTTTACAATACCTGAAAACAAAAATATTTTGGACTAATCTGAAAGACTCTGGTTAGAAATAATTGCTTTCATGATGTTTTTTGTAAAAATCATTTATCCTATCTCCTTTCTTTGTCCTCATTCTGTAATTCTGTTTAGAATCAGAAAGCTTGTACCAAAACCAGCACAGGTGTGCAGCTCTTATGTTAGTGCTTAAATCCATAGAAGGTTTGAGCCACGGGATTAATAGTGCTGCTGTTCTTAAGCCTGGCCCTGTGCAAGCTGGTTCATCCTTCATTTCATCTGTCTGTTAGCACTGTAGCTGAAAGCTGCTAGAAACACTGAAAAATAGGGATTCCAGCATTTGCTTAATAGGGCTTTCAGAAACTACTAATTGACTGCTACACATGCAGTTCAAATGCTTTACACTGGACTTTACATGATTTAATGTTTACACAGGTACATTCAAACCCCTTACTCTTCATAAATCATTTCTATTGTGATAACAAGTGATATTAGCTTGAGCTTGTAATACCTATAAAGATGCTATATAACAATTAGTTTTCCAAAGATTTTTTTAAAACAATAGTCAGATCGTGGAAGTTCTTCCAGCATTTGGCTTGTGAGAATCTATGTTACTCTGACTGTTGCAGGTGGCCAAGGATTTGGCATAAGGGGGCATAAGGATTTATAGGAGAGAGAGGTAGAGAGGCTGTAAATGGAGTGAAAATAGTGACATGGCAGTAATTCAGGGTGGGGAAAGATACTGACTTCTAAGAACAAAAACAAGAAGAGCATTCTGTTCTAAGATTGGAATTGACAAAAGCAAGGAATTTCTAGTAGCTTTCACCCTCTTTTCTCCCCCTCGCCCCCTCTCCCCCTCTCCCCCCCTCCCCCCTAGCTGGTGCAGCTTGGAGGAGTTTATAAGCTGCTTGAAGACATGGCTACAGGAGATTTTGTTAATAATGAATTGTCTGTTTGGAGCTGAAGTGCTCTTGTCATTTAAAATCAGATTCCTAAAGTTCTTAATACTCAGTTTGTAGTGGTCAGTTTGCTATGTTGTAGTACAGAATTAAAATTTTAAAATCATACTAGTTACAGTGAATTTTTAACATAATCTTCTAATGCTATTTTGTTTAATAACCTAGTCAATTGACTCATTTTATACTGAAGAAAACTCTTTATAAATATATATATGTATTTGAAAAATCCTAGCAAAACTATTGAGAGTGAATTGTTGGGTTAAGTTTAAATTTCAGTGTGAAGTTCACATGCCGTGTGTATGCACAGCCCATGCAGCAGTGCAGAATGCACATCTGCTCCAAAGGCTTTGCATACACAGTGTGGCTGCATCGTAAAACTGAAAAATTGCTCTTTTTTTTTTTTAAATGAGGCCTAAAACTAAGAAGGGCTTGAGCCAGGTGGAACAGATGCTTCAGCTGATATTTTTTGTAGTATATAGTGCACGGTTAATATGTTAATGTGGAAGCTGGTCATAGACTGACTGAATAGAAATTACTTCAAGTTTAGTTCAGGTTCCTAGTTGATATGTTTAAATTAAGTGCATAGTYGGTTTTTGATTTGTGCCATTCTTGGTGGAGAAGGGTATGTAAGCTGATTTGTGTTCTGGAAGTTCTCCCTTTTCTCAGTTAACTATGCAGGGAGCYGAAGGAGGCTAGTTGTTAGCATGGGTGAGTTAAGTGATTTCACTCCTACCACAGTCCACTTATTCAACCGAATGGCAAACAGCCAAAGGATTTGAACCATCTATTTCCGCTTGTGCTGCTATAGATTGAATCTGCTCTGTTCTGTTTTGCTGGATAAAGATCATAGTCCTTCTGAAAATCCAGGAATCACTAAGATGGGGGTTAGTTTGAAGGTTGTGGATTTTTTTTTTTTTTTTTTTTTTTTTTCCGTGCTGTTTTTGTGCAGATGGTTCATTGAAATACCCTGTTCTTTGTTTACGGATTGGTATGCCAAGGAATAGTTGTTCTTGTTAGCTGAGCTGGTGAAATGGCTCTGACGGTCGTCCGAGCTCACCTGCAGGAGCTGTGCTGGTCCCTTGACTTGGTGAACAACATTAAAGCTCTTTCTCATGYCTGCATTCTGGAGCTCCCAAAAGACCACTTGAAGCTGTATTAACTATTTTACTTGCTACTTTTTTAAGTAGGGCCTAGGCAGTTAACAGGAATACATAGATGTACATTGCCTGGAAATTGATTACTGCAAGTTTTATCCCTGTGGCTAATTTTGGCTAATTTATCAGCTATTAAAAATGTTTCTAATGTTTCAGTAGAACACAGTGAAGTGATCCTGCCAGGCAGTGCTCTGATGTGAAGTATGTGATACTTGTTGAAATAATGAACAATATTGTAATGGATCTTTTTTTTCTAGTCTTTCCATATCTTGTCTGTCCAGTAAGGCTAACATCATATCAGGCCTTCAGAGCTGAAATAGTTCATTCTCCTGAGCTTGTAATACTTTGAGAAGAAAGACTGAGTTTAAAATGTTTGAGATACCATTTTTTTGTTTGTTTGTTTAATGAATGCAGAGCAAGATAAATAACAGATGTTTGCATATGTCACTGGCACTTAGGCATGTGCATGTCAGTGGTGATAAAGTAGTGAACTTGCAGTGTTTTAACTAGATTAGCACTCGTCTCTTAGTGAAACAGTGTGGGGGGTTCATTTTACATAGCATCATCAATTTCTATTAGGATCAGATTTTATTTCTTCCTACTTGAAGTAGGAGAGCTTTGAGAATCCATCAAAATAAGACTGAATGTGGACAAAAATTCAATGCATATATTTCTTTTTGTATGGGATACTTACTRTCTGAAGAGGCTGTTGTGTAGTAGACCAGAGCTTACATGAGCTGCAGTAATGTTTTGCCCCCGTGAAGGGGATGAAGAAAAAGTTGACTTCCCACATCCCCACTCCAGGAGCATTATAATACAATGGACTCTTGTTGCATTTGATCACAAAAGTGGTGCTTAACATGATATTCTGAGGAACAGAAATTTCTTCTCTTGGGCAGCTATAGTTCACAGTTGCTTTGGCAGTTACATTCTATTTAATCTGTCAATTTTTCTCACATGGTGTAGCTGCTGTGAAAGAAATTGGAGCTGTTATAGTATGTGCTTTGATACAGTTTGTAAAATGCAAGGTGGGAGACAGTAAACCAAACACAGCATGCCAGTAATTTCTTCACAATTGCTGATGTTCCAGCACTGTGATTCTGTATCCTAGTGAGCTGTCATCTCACCTTATCAAAAAGGATAGTGTTGTTTAAATGTTTCACTTTCATTTGTTTTGACATTTTTGTGCTGCCTATTAAATAAACTTCCAGGCTGTGCTCAGAAGCTTTCACTCAATTTCTTGTTTTTAATGATTATCCACTCTGTACCTGGCCTCATTTGTATGTGATAATGCGAATCAAACTGTTCTGTTTGAACACGATGTGTAGCTTCAAAAATAACTATGTTAATTGATCTTTGCAGTGGTTTTTTTTTATTATTATATCTAACCCTTACAGTGTTTATGATTAGCAGAAAATGCTCTGAAGTAAAAAGCTGGCTAGTTCAATGATCCTAATGGGACTTCAAAACACAAGTTAGGAATGTTCTTCCCCAGTGAGAAATTCTGATTTGTAGTGACAATATTAGTGACCAAACAACAGTGTGTATAGACTGCCATGGTCCATGAAGGTAAAGGCTTACCTGTAAAGTTATTATTAAACTTCTCAGTTAATATAAACCCCCTAGTCTCTATAGTCATTACATGTAATAAATCGGATATGTTTGCCTCTTTTCACAATTCCCCTTTCCTCAAAAATACAGCAAATAAAAAGTATATGGCTGCACATGTGCTTGCAAATCATCATGAGTCATGGTTCAGTTTATTTAGGTATCCTCTACTATTCTTAATCACTTCTGCTTCTTTATTTTGTTTTGAAAGATCAGAGTGAAATTTTCACGTTTGTCATCCTATTTTTATAATCTGCCATGAAGAAACTGCTTGTGCTGTGAATCACTCTAAAAGTGTTCTTTATTTGTAATGGTAGCTTTTGCAATAAAAGTTACTGTGAATTTAAACTTTATTCTAAGTTTGTTTTGCTGTCTTTTTCCTGTTTTATTTATATTTGTTAGTATGACATTACGTTTTCCAGGAAGAGACCAAGATATGCTAGTGAACCAAAAATGCTACCTGTATGCAAGTGTTAAGTGATTTAGCACAACAGTGTGATAGCCATTTGTGTGGNTACAGAGCATTTCTCAGTATATTTGCATATTTTAAAAAGATGCAACAGTGGAAAAATGGAGGAATAACTACACTGTAGGAAGTGCTTTGTTGCATTTTAGGTTAAGAAACATGCATTTATCTTTCTAATGCTTCTCAGTTGAAAAGATCTGTAAAGACCTGTTTTCACCCTGTGAAAACAAGGCAACTTGCACCAAGCTGCAGGAAGCAGTAAATACTGTGTGCATTTATTCAGTTTGTTTCACAGAACTGATGCGAAACTCTGCATCTGTGGTGGAACCTGATGCAATTTCTCTGAAGCTAATGGAATTACCCAGCTCTGAGGGTGACTTCTGATCTTTCGCTGTGACCCATTGCTGCTCTTTGCTCTGAAACTGTCATACTGCTGTTTCAGACGACTCTTCATGTGTCGGTAACTTGATTGGTATCTAGGAATTCTATTCCTTCATGCTGCTGACCTTCATAAAGTACTTCTATTGATATAGCTAAGTTTAATGGTGCATTAATTTTATGCAAATTTTTTTAAATTTACTGTATTATCTACTAGTATTCCATGTTCCTTGTGTAGAACCTACTGACATAAATTATACTGAAGCAATTATCAATATGAATTCAGCTCTGTGCATACTGCTATGTTTTCGGATTATTAATGCTACTGCTCAGAACAAACGCWCAAATCTACAGTTAATTGGTCCTTTCTGTAGGATGTTCGGAGCATGTTTTTATAAAAAGGTACTAAACATTCCTACTGACTAGATAAGAACATTATCTACCTACTTGTTCTGCATGAATTAGTGTTTTTTTTTTTTTTTTTTTTTTTTTTTTTTTTTTTTTTTTTTTTTTTTTTTTTCCTGTTAAGGTATTATACATGCACAAAGAAATGTTGTAGCAACTTAAGGATTTGTAAAGCCAAAATAGAGCTTTTTAAAAAAGCGAGAAACTTTACTTATACAATTTAATTTCACTTGCAGTATACTTTTGCAGAATGATTTAATCTTTAATAACTTGTTTTCCACAGAGTTCTCATTTGAGGCATTTATCCTATGCAGGCTCTTTGACTCCCTTCAGCCAGTTCCTGCAAGGGTCACCTAAGAACCCTGCCATCACACATCTGTTCTAGGCCTCTACGTGCCTGCATTCCTTTATTCTGATGCTCCTACATTTCAGTGTATTTTATTTGCACCTATTTTAAGGTGGTGGTTGGGAATAGCCACACTAAAATAAAAAGAAACTATAAAGCTGAAGGCTGAACAGYGTGTAGGGTCACTGAAGCTTGCTATGGTTCAACTCCTATGGCTGCTGTATGGGTCAGGAGCTGTAAGATTGGCTGCACAGAGTTTAGGAGCCTCAGGTTGATAAGCAGAGAGATTATTACTGGTCAAGGCTGCTCTCACAAGGAGCTTGAGTGCCTGTCAGGAAGGGCAGGCATGCATCAGGGGACCTCATTCTTCCCATTTGAATTTCATGAGCACGCACAGAATTCTGATTATTGCTCTTCAGGATCTTCTATTGAAAAGCCTGCTGTGAAACTAAGCCCACAAGCATTAGCTTGGCCACAAACCTAGATATTGAGAGAAAAATGAGCACCAAAGTAAATAGTCTAGTGTTTGAATCAAGCTGTTTGTGGTGTCTTGTTAAACTGATGAATTTACTCAGGCTAACGAAGGAGATGTGGAAGGGTTCACTTCACTGGTCTGGCTTGGTGTAGTACTGCCTTCAGGGTTGCTGCTCTCCAAATCTTTCCTCTYGGCATAGTTCTTGTGACCCATGTTGCTTTGGGGATTTTTTTCTTCCTTCCCCTCTCTTCTCCGTGCAACAGGCAGACTGTAATTGATTTGCAAATGCAAAAATGACAGTGGTGTAAAGTGTACTTGGGGAAAAAAATATAATGAAACTTTCTATACTGAAAGCAAATAGCATCATACATGCCTTGGTATTTAGCTGCTACTCTGTACTTCTTTCCAGGGTGTGGTTTTTATTTTTATTAATTTTCCTTTTGTCAGACTTTGAGGAGTTTGTCATGACTCGTTGTGGAGGACTGTGCACACCCAGTTCCGTGGAACATTGAGCTCTTATGAGCTGTCTCACTGGACTTGAATGACTTGAAGTTAATTATTTAATTAATAATTTCCCTTTTGGAAGGGAAACACTGGTATTTCGTTGTGTCTTTACATGGCACAGCATGAACAATAATGGATTAAAATCAGTGTAATATGAGGTAAAGTTGTTGAAGGAGAAGTTTAGACGTCCCAACATGGAAACTTCATAGTGCCAATGTAACATGTAGTCCTCCTCCTATCGCATATATAAAATTGTCGTCATATCCTGATTCATTATGGCCTACTGTGGGTTAATATTAGTAAGAATTCAGTGTAAACTCTGGATTCCTCAAAAGAGAGGATAATGTTTGTACTATAGCATTCCATGTTTCTATGCATATTTCTGCATAGTGTGTTCCTAGTGTTTTTGGATTGTGGGAGCTTTTTATGCCTTGTAACTATTAATGCAGTATTACTTACTTGACAAAGTACTTAATAGCCTTTGGATTTTCCTTCTGTTTCAATAGGAAATAATGATGAGGCCCAACTCTTTGGAGAAGTCCCTTTTGGCATCTACATTAAGACTTTCTGTCAAATTCTAAATAGCTGAGAGTGCCTAGTTAAACATAATCCCCTGATTTTTGGATTCTAGGTGTATAGTTGTTGTGGCTTTTTCCCCCTGCCCTTCCCTTTCCTCTTTCTTGGTTAGTCGAGTTAGATAAAACCTACTCCAGTGCAACAGATAATCTTCTCAGCATATTTTCTTTGGGAGAAAACGCAGATGCAAGTGGTATTGAGAGCCCTATTTATGATTCCATTGATTTTAGCAAGTCTTTCTGAAGCTGGTGTTGCTTTCTAGATATTCATTGTCTGGGGTTAACACTGGCTATTTAATCTTGTGCAAATGTGTGGAATCTTTCAGGAATAAATTATGGCTTCTAACATGTAACAGAAATTCTAGATTAATATAGCTTGCAGATAATTTTCATTTCTAGAACATATGCTCCAAGTGTAAATGGAAAAATAATTAACTTCAATAACTTCTGTGTATTTCTTTTCATAAAAACAAGTGTGCTGCTACAGTCCTTTCAGGTAGTTTTTCTAATATTTATGGCAGTGTAAGTGTCTGAATGTGCTCAGACAAGTTTATCCTAAAGATTGCTGTATTCATGCTATATGTTTAATTCTACCTTGAAGTTGCTCATAGTTTTGAAAGAGTCTTTCTGAAGAATTATATAAATCAAACTTTCATTAAAGTGTTCATCTTACCCTTCAATATGGCAGTAGGTTTGTTAAAAGTTGTCAAAACATTTTTTGATCAAACTTAGCAGTTGAAGACTTGTAATATTTTCAAAACTAACTAGCAGATACACATGTTTGAGATTACCCAAATACAGAATTACTCTAATTAATAATACCTTTCATTAGATATTACAACTGTCCCTGCATAATGGTCCATATACTTTGTCTGTGAAATAACCCCATACTATGTATTCTTACAAAGGGTAGAGGCATGGCATGGGACTGCAAAAGTAAAGAAGCTGGTACTGATGGCAACAGTTTGTATTTTGTAGTTGCCAGTAGTGCTTCTGCTCTTTTGAAGACATATGGAGATACTTCCTTGTATAATATATATACAAAAACTGTATCTCTCTAGCTGGGTTAAGCCTGACTACAACATTTGAGGAGATCCTTTCTTACTGTATTTCTTTCGGCAAGCGTGTTGCCCATTTGACTCTTTCCTTGATTCATCTAACCCCCCACCCCAAAAGGATATGCAAATGCAATTAAGTACTTTGATCCTCATAGATATCAGGTTGGTGCTATGTTTGTGTCTTCCAATTTTAGAGAACTCCATTTGATGCATATTCACAGACAGCCCTGTCAAAATGCCCCAAGTCCCAAGATACTCTGTGGGGGGAAAAAAAAAAAGAAGTCTAATATATTAATTCAGCTGAAATTAACTCAGTACAAAAGGAGTTATAGCACATCTTGGGACCTCCTGGCTTTTATACAGCTGTGACATGGCTTCCCAGATGGCACAATTATCTTTCTAAAATATTGTAGCAAACTTTCATTTGTCATTTGTATTAGTGCAATAAGCTTTCCACAAATAGGCAGAGGTATCTATCTATGTTCTCCATGCCGATAGTTATAGTTCACTTGGAATCAGAGAAACATTTTGTAGGAATAGGAAACAAACCACCTTTTTTCATTTTGACTTCTGAAATTCCTATCCCACATGAGTATATCTCAGAAGTCTGAAGTTATAACCAGAATTGTATATTAATTTTTTTTAAAAGAATACTTTATGTTCTGTGAAAGCATTTGATTTTCTTCTTTGGATAGCCCTAATTCTGATGTGGTGGGCAGTTGAAGTACAGCAGGCAAGTTTGCAACACTGTAAATACTACAGTCAAGTCAATAATATTTATATTGAATGTAGAACTTATATTGAATGGCAGAAAAATTATTCTGCTTACTCCTTTATCAACCAGGAGTAAAGCTACTCTAGACAGTATGTCTTCAGTGTATACAGCATTATGTATCATGTGTCTGAACTTGCAGAAATGTTTTCAGCTAATCATACCTGAGGTATAATGATGTCCCACTTCTAAAACACAAGGGTTTTTTACATTAAAAAAGAGTGCAGGAGGTAAAAACTGAGAGAGATTATTCCTGCACCAGCAAAAGAAAAGTTTTATTAGTGGGTTTTTTTTTTCCAAATTGGCTGTCTGAATGTCAGTTCTCTTCTTATTTTTCCTCTCAATATTCAGTTTCTTATGCAAAACTTACTTCTGATATTAACCTGTTGAAAACAGTTGCTTATTTGTAGTTGCCTTATTAAAGGTAAGGGGACTGCAGAAGTAAAGAAGCTGATACTGATGGCACCAAAAAACTACCAAGGGTTTCCAAGCAAATCAAAGGCTCYATTGCACTATGTGAGAGCACAGTGGTAGAAGTTCCAGATGTGCACAATATAGGTAACGACCAAGAGAAATCAGTTGCTGCCTTTACTCTAGTAAAGATGAAGAGCTGGACTCTAAGAGTTTGTTGTGGATGATGCAGGACATCTGTGAAGGATCCTGGACTTGATTCCAGATCTCCTGAGTTCTGATTTAGTACATTAGCTGTAAAACTGTGTATTAATGTTGTAATTCATGAGGAGGGAGGGAAAAAAAAAAAAACCCCTCCAAACAGCTTTTTGACTGAAAAATGCTTTGCCCTGAATACTGGGTCTTGAAATTATTTTTGTTTTTCCAAGATTAAAAAAACACTCTAGGGTTCCAAATGCTAGGAACATGGAGATCACTCCAATACTGTAGCAGGGAGTCATGATAAAAAAGTAAAACCTCTATACCAATCACTGACTGGATAAGATACCTATCTTGGCCAAGTACAGATGTGCCTTACAGTTATCTTTTATTGTTACAGCAGAAACATAATTCATAATGACGGAGAGTTGAGTCTTTTGGTTTACAATGATAATCTGTCTGTTGGTTCTTGTGAGCAATTTTGCTTTACCTAAACTTAYTTGCTGTTTGTGGAAGAACTCAGGTTAGCTCTCTGTTACATGGGAGGGCGGGTGTATACCTGCAAGTTGTTACGTTGCCAGTTTACAACATGGTGCAGAAATAAGCTACTTCAGCATACTCATACGTACAGGAGGTAGAGCCAGGCTATCTTCCCAGCAGCATGACTCTTGGGTAGAACATGTACAGAGTGGAGCAGCAAAGGGAAAGAATGATCCTACCCTATGTTCTTGTGATTGCAAGTGGTATCTCCGGAAACATTTTGGTGTGGGGGAAATTTAGCACAGGTGGCCAAGCTTCAGTTAGGTGGTTCAGGATAACGACTTCTTTGCATACTGTTTCCATCTCAGCTGTGCAGTTCTGGACCCAGGAGCCAATGAGCTGTAGGTGATTAGGGAGCCTCTGTCTCTTGCAGACAGGTAGCTTAGCTGCAGGTTAATCACACGTGTTGGACAGATTTTCAAGATTTTAATCCCTTAATTTTGAGCAAACTGTGTGATGAAGGGAGCATTGTATTTTATCCAACCTTATAAGATGCAATACAGAAAAAGCCCTGTACCAGAAGGCATGACTGGATACTGCTGAGAGGTAAGAGGGAACAAATTTGCTGCTTGTGCTGAAATTAGGAAATTTCTTCGCTTTCCAACAGAGGAGATAAAGACCCATGAAATAAACAACATCCACTAACATTTGTGCCTATTATGCATAATGACTTAGAGACTACTTAGGTTGTTTCTGTATACTGTGAGTAATTCACACCCCTTTACTGTATGAAAGGAGAGTTAGCAGTTAGGCAATGTCCAAGTAGCCACTTAATGAAAATAAACTATATTAAGAGTTAAGTGTTTATGAATATCTATTCAGTAGTACTGAAGAAAAGTTTTAAGGGAAAGTAGTTTAGAGAGGTGTAAACTCTTGTGTATTCTTCAGAAAGCCACAGTACTTTTTGCAATTCAGCTACTGCAGGGAGAAATCTTCCCTATTACTTCCTGAAATGGCCTCTGAAACTCTCTTTCTAACAGTTTCTATCTGGAATAAAATTGCATGAAAAGACAGCTTGAGATAGCTCTGCGTAAACTCAGGAATGAATCTTGAACAAACAAACAGAAAAGGACAAAGTGCTTACATACCCCTTAAATCATACCAGTGTAATACACTGGGGCTCAAGGAAGAGTAACATTCTTGGGGATAAAAATAGAGAGGGCGTTTCTTCTCTGCAGGTAAATTCATGCCTTTGGTGCATAGTTCAAGTCCAAAGTGTCTTCAGGTATTTATAAGAGAAGATTATCATGCAAAAAAACTCTTGTCCAGATATATACACTTGACATTTTGCTGAGTGAAGTACAGTTAGTAAAGTAGTACTGGAAGTTTTCCACTTCTGGTTTTCATAGGGAAAAATTTCTTTCAATTTCTTCTATCAAAGAATGACTGAGGTTGGCAGGGACCTCTGGAGGTTGTCTGCCTGGTCTAACCTGCAGCTTGAGGAGGGGCAGCTAGAGCAGGTTGCTCAGGACTGTGTCCAGTTGGGTTTTGAGCATCTCTGAGGATGGAGATGCCAGAGCCTCTCTGGGCAGCTTACTCTGGTGTTCAGTCGCCCTCACAGTGATAAAAGGCTATGTCTTCTTCATTAACCCCTCCCCGCTTCTCCCCCAACAGGTATTTATACACCCTGGTAAGTTCTCCCTGAGCCTTCTCTTCTCCAGACTGAACAGTCCTGGTTCCCTCAGCCTCTCCTCCTAAGACAGAGGCTCCAGTCCCGTAGTAGTCTTTGCAGCACTGAGCTGGGCTTACTCCAGAAGGTCAATGTCTCTTATACGGGGGGGAGCCCAGCACTGGAAACGGGGTAAGAGAGATAAGAATAGTTTCTCGTGCCAATTTGTTGTCAGAGTTAATCAACAGTAAAACCAGGTTAGTCTGACTCCAGCCATGTGAGTGAATGGCTGTTCTGGAACAGATGACCTTCACTTCCAAAATGTCCTCTCAGGGAGGAGGTTGTTCAAGAACAAACTGTTCTTATAGGCTAGAATGTACAGACAGGAGACAGATTTCTTTGTGGAACTGAGACTGTTGGCAGGAGAGGGAAACTACTTCACATACAGGGTTATTTTTTATGTCCTGATTATAAGGGCATTGAGAAAGATTACATGTTTTATCAAAAGGCCTCTGGGCAGATACAGTGATAGAATTTGCAAGGACTTGAGTCATTATCCACAACACCATCATATACTTCTCTACTGATTTCTTCTGAGAGGTGGATTTTATTTGATGCTCATGTGCAACTTTATTCTCTCCAGCAGTGGTTGCATCTCTATCAATCAGGCTCTGTGGGAGGAGGTTAATACTGTGCATGCTACTATTATTGGTATCCTAAGTACTTTTAGCTGAGAATAACTAACAAGTTGCCGTGGTATCTGGTGGGGGTGGGTAGGGGTTGTCACCTAGAGAGTTGGCTCCGTGAAATGAAGTGCTCTGGTGTAACTGCTGCTGCATAGCGCTCTCCACTGCCAGCTTCCTGTTCAAGAACAATAAATACAGGTTTTCATCCCAGTAATGAGTTTTTCTAAGTAGTGTGAAAACTCCAGGGATTCTTTTTATCAGAAGATAATCGTATTCTGGCAGTGGTACTTATCATGCCCAGTAAGTGTCCCAAGGATGTGATTATCTCCTGATAACTCTATAGCCTGTTACACTTTGTTGTTTCCTTACAGTGGAGAAAGCACTTGTTGTCTCTGAGGTTGATTTTATTCAGTTTGATAATGATAAAGGAATAAAGTCACCATTTGCTTGTTGGTATCAGGCAGCATGATTAGAAGCCACATACATATTAGATTAGTTATTGCAGAAAAGTAAATATATTTGAGTGAAACCTTCCTTTTCTATTTCAATAGCCTTCAGTGTTCAGACAGTCTTAAAAAGGTGAAGTTGGTATGAATTATAGAAACAGACTTCCATATCTAAATGACCTTCATACAGAAAATGTGCGTTGATTCTTTAACACCTATATTTGAGACCGTTGAAGTTCCTTAAAGTGCTTAGAATTTATCCGTTGCTAATACAATGTTTTAACAAGATTAAAGATAGTTAAACTAAAAGACTGGTCTTCAGTAGAAGAGCAAGTTTTTCTGAAGTATATGGGCGTATTTTTTTATCGCAACAAGCGAAACCGACTGAGAATGGATGATCTCCTAAACTGGAATTAGGCAGAGAAAGAAACTTACTCTTATCTGTGCTACTGCTGGACTTGCAAAGCGAATCTTTCTGTTGTCTTAAAATTCTGGTCTGCTATATGAGAATCATACAGTTCAGGATTTTCATAGGAACTGCATAGGAAAATGATTCAGACTCAAATTTTATAAAATACTCTTTAAAAAGATTTTGAGCATAAATGTTTTATCCTGTTAAAATGTAAAGTTTGGCAGATCTGACATTGTAGAGGGTCTGTGTATTTGATTAAAAGAATTTAAGAAGTTTCAGATATATTTGAAAATGAGAATTGATGTATCAGTAGGAAGCTTGTGACTGGTGTCAGTCTTGTAGTTGCATGATGAACATATGTATGAATTTTTTTGAAAATTAATGACTTAAGTGTGATCACTGCTATTTGTAGAACTTGAAAAAATCTTTGAAAGCAGATTTGCTTAGAAATATTTTTGTAGGCACTGTACTTACTGGCACACTCTTAATTACTTGTGGTCAAATTCTGCTTCTGAATGAACTGAATTTAAAGGGAATGAGAATTTGACCCAACAGCCTAATCCTATTTTTTCTATTGTATGTTTTGTTACTCTAGTACTTAATCCAATTTAGCACCATATACAAGTTAAGTGTTTTGTATCTTACATAACCCAGTGGAAGAAGTTAGCTGAAGCCAAGAAGAGGTGGGACCCAAAGAAACAGATAAAATACTTAGGCTAATTGCTGTGTGTTGGCAGAGGTACAGTAGAAGCTGTGACTCTAAATGTTTTTTAAGGAAGGAATTCGACATGCATTTTAAAAGAAAAACTGTGCAGATTATAAACAACGCTAATGTGGTTACGCTGATCAGCATGGGCTGCCGATCAAATGATAAGGCTGAATTGGAATAAAACCTTGTCCCCAGCATTTGGGCTAAGCTCAGAGTTCAGAAATAGTTTTGGCGAGGGCTGGCCAGTGGGTGTAGGTGGGTCCTGGTGAGCAGCAAGTGTTGGCATGGGTGCCCCGAGGGTGGAGGTCCCTCTGTGAAGGGGGGTTCTGCAGAGGGTAGCCCGGTGGTTGTGCCAGCACACCGCCTCCTCTGCCGAACTCCAGAGCCCAGCCGCCTCGGCTTGAATGAAACCACGTTCAGAGCAGTTTGGACAGCATTTTGAACAGCATTTTGAACTCAGATTCCTCTTGAGTAAAGAAACTGTGTTGTTCTCCACGTCAGGGCAAGCGTGTTTGCTCTGCTGCTTAGCATCCCAGCAGCAGCATGTGAGCGCACCTCTGCTCGCGCCTCTCTGCTGCTCGTGCTGGGCTCGTCGCTCGGACAGCAGCAGAAGCTTTAATACCAGAGAGCACTTCAAATAACATTTGTGCGAAATTAGGAAGAAATTTGAAATTGTATCTATGTTGGCTTTCTAGATTTGTTTCTTTGTTGRAACAGCTTTGGATTAAAATAACATTTTTCACTAGTAGCGATTAAATTGACGATTAGTATTGCCAGTATGAAGGATGTTGCAAGTAATGCATCACAACCTGAAAATACAGGTGAAAAGTGGATGTGGGCAAAGTAAAACACAAGAATGCAATAGTTAGTGTTAAATTCTGTGAAATTTTGAAAATGTGGAGAAGGGTTTTGTTTTTTTTTTTTTTTCCTTCCAAGTTATTTTGGATGAAAAAAATTACAAAAGTCCTGTGAAATTTATTTAGTAATTATCAAAAGTAAGCTGAAGCTCTCTCACACACTTAAAGAATATTTATAATAGAGACGCATAAATTAGCACTGGGGTTTTGATGAAATTAATTGTGAATAGTTTAGAATAATGATAAGCATGGTAGGCTGGCTTACTAATATATATTTTTTTGCTCTACTGAGAAAACACTAACAGATAACTCCTTCCTAAAAATGAACAAATCGAATAAGATTGTATTAGATTATTATTATGCATATTATTATATATTTTTATATAATATATAATATGTATTATAACTGTATTATGTTAGAATGTAAACCTGTGCCTGCTGAACAAGGTGGTAGATGGAGTAAGAAATTCAGAAACACGATATTCCAGAATAAAATCATTCTATGCACTATGTATCTATATGTGGTATGCAGAAGCCTTGCAATGTTGAATGCAACAATAAATTTAACTTAGTACAGTTCAGATTTTTTATATATGTTGTAAGTTCTGAAATGAAGTAATTTTGACCACAGTACTTACCCGTTAGAGAACTCGGTTTGAAGGAGAAAAGTGCAGCAATAACTTCATTTTACTCATTACTCTAAGTTTCTTCTATAAAGAGTGTTCCACAAACAATTTCAAGATTTCCTAAGTGTTTTTCTTTTTCTTTCTTTTTTTTTTTTAACTTGATTAGACTTCTTGATCTCCACTACTGAAAGCTGTAAAGTTAGCCTCTGTTTTTGTCACGTTATTCAGGAAATAAAAGCATCTCTTCTGCACAACATTTTTTGTTAATCAGACCTTTTTGTTAATGCAGTGTGTTATCTGCTGAACTGTAGACTTGTGGTACACAACTGGCCCTGGGGTTTTAGTTGAAGGTCAACCCACAAGTGACCAATTTTATACACATAACATGCCTAGTTATCAGATGAGAAAATGTCAACCACTTTCGCAACAGGCTTTACACAAGGATGGGGAGTTGCTTCTTTTAGACCATGTCCCAGATAATGTTACTGTACTTTGTGGAGATATGCTTAGAGATTGTGATATGGAAAACAGACTTGTGGAGAGGGGCACATAAATGTAACTGTGCAGTATTTGAAATATTAGTGCGCCTATTCAAAGGCATGAAAGTAAAACACAACTGTGTTTTACAAAATATGACAAAATCAGATGGCACAGTTCAAAGAAAAGTGATTCTTAGCTTGGAGACCCAGATTCCTTGTGAGACCTTACCAAGCAGGAAGTCTTAATGACAAAAAAAATAGGGTGAACATCCATCTGATTGGGACCTGAAAAGATCAAAGTGGCAAAGCTTTGTCATGGATTAAAAAAGAATATATATATGTCTTGGTTAATTATTCAGAGTAACTGGTGAAGACAGGCTTTTGGATATGATGCTTTTGCTCCTGCTTCTGGAGTGTCAGTTCAAAACATTTTTTTTTAATTAAGATTGAGCTTATAGTGAGATTAGACTCTACATACACACGAAAGGGTGAAAGAGCACTTTAAAATCCACCTAGGGATTCATTTAAGAAAAAAAATACTTGATAGGAAGAGATACCTCTTCTTTGGCAGAAAGGAGTTCTTATTACAGAAGATACTGTGGATCAGAAATTAGCTGTTGCGGTGAGGGCAGATAAAGAAGGTGCTGTACTGTCAAATGAGATGTATGCTTTTAAGCTTCAGTTCTATTATTGATTATAACATCTCTGTAGTAAATCAGGTACAAGCTTGTATTTAATTTTCAAAGACTGCAAATTCCTTTTGTACCACAACTTCTGAGTAGTATAAATCTTCTAATGAATGTTAAAAAGATATTGTTTCTCAGACAGTCACCAGTCGTTCATAATTGTTAAAGGAATTCAGTTGTATTTAGACCATGTGTTGGATGAATGTGATTTTTCTCAGTTGTCAACACATTGTGATATTCTTCTGATTCCCTTTAGTCTCTTTTTGCTATGTAGAAAAAACAATTAGTTTTAAGTACTGATCTGTTGTAGTGAATACCTTTATCCTAGAGTTTTATAAAATGTAGTGATTTACAGAACAGTCAACCTGACTGCCCATCAAGAAGGGTTACCTAGCTATTTTTTTTTCAAAAAAAAAAAAAAAAAAGGCTCAAACCCTTATTCTCTTCCCATTCCAATGTTTAATTTGACTACTTGTCTGTGCATCTTCACTATTATTAATTTAGAGTTGATGAATACATCCTTTCAGATACCGAATGATCAAAATTATGGCCCTGTCTTCCACAGCTGCACAAAAATTTTCAGGGCAGGGAAGAATAACTTCGTAGTGAATTCTTCTAGAATATGCACACGTCCCACAGCTTTTAGTATAACAGGGGAAAATGGTAACCTAGTATTTGGGACCAGGATGGTCAGCCGCGATGTGCTTAGAGACCACTGCCCATTTCTGTTTGTGAAAATAGTTATACGTGCACAGTTATAGCCCTGGCCCTGGCCCAGGTTGTTCCCTAGCTGCTGTCAGTTGGCAGTCACTGAGAGCCACTGTACATCTGAACGAGAAACAGAGTGTTATCACTTACCCCAGATGGCTTGCTAAGTTTTACAACTGCATAAAAAACATGGAAAGTTTTCATTACATTTCTTCATCATGTTTTTTCTCTCTTTGCTGGAACAGCGGGTGTCACTAGGTTCTTCAGAAACAGCTCATACTGTAAACTGTGGAATAGTAGCATTAGTGTCCTCTTTAGTTCATGCAAAGCCACAGATCCATTCTGTCTGGTTAAATATGGTCTTTGCCCCATGGTGATTGTTCCAACTGGATTTCGTTTGTCACTAAAAAAAAATATAAATTTTAAAAGTATCTGATAATGTGATGGCAGAGTCCTTTTTTTTTTTTTTTTTTTTTTCCTTAATGAATCCTACCATCACCAGTTTAATGAATTGGTTTGGACTAGATATGATTAAGCTTGTGATCAAGAGCTTGACTAAGAATCTTGTAGTCTGTAGATTAAGAACGTTGCATGTTAATTAATGCATAACTCCTGTCTGTGACATGTCTGGAGAATCAAACTTGCTGAGAGCTGTTCTAGGAAACACTGGGATTGCCAGCTTATTTGAAGGCATTTAACTATAGTAATGTTACCTGATTAATTTATGGACTGCAACAGGAAAACTCCGTTCTATCAGTAGCCCTTGTCTCTGTGCATTATTTATAATAGGGACTAGAAATCGCATGAGGGGATTGAGGCTCATGTGCAGGCTTCAGTTAAAATACTCATGAGTGCATACTATAACATAACATTTCTAAAATCTCCTCTTTCCTTAATTTCTAGAGCTGAAAAAAACAAAATTTGGGGATCACAATGCATTTCTAGTCATTTCCATCTTGCACTTGTTGAACGTAGATCTGATGCATAATTAAACTTTAATCAAGTCAGAGTCTTCAGTTCACTTTAGAAAGGTGAGATACCACTCAGCATCCATGCATATCCATGAAAATAGACTTAAGGGCATTTGGATAAGACATTTTTCATCATTTTTTTTGTCTTTTTTTTGTGAGAAACCTCGCATCTCTGCTCTTAATGTAATGTATTTGTATTGCATAAGTAAATGGATAATACTGAGATCTGCAGTAGTGCTGAAAAAATAGAATTCAAGTGTCTATTTGCCTGCAAGAGTACAAATTTGAGATAATACAATGTAAGAATTATCTGGAAAATCAAATTTCTATTGCAAGGAAAGTTCTGGCACTCCAATTTTGCTTTTATGCTAAAAGAAACCAAACCTGAAATTACTCTTACACAAGTCTTCAAGCTAATGCAGAGCTATTAGATCTTTTTTTTTTCTTTTAGATATTGAAGCTTTATATTTTGAAATTGTACTGTACTGAAGAGGAATCAAAGCAATATTTGTTTCATGAAAATGGAATTTTGACATAATTGAAACAAAATAAGTACAATCATTAATTTTGGCTTTAGTTTTGTAGAAATTATATATTTATCAAAAATTATGTTTGGAAATATTGGAAACCCTTGTATCAAAACAAAACTGAACAGCTTTTACTTTACCACTAAGTAATTTGATTTGGCTCCAATAAGTAGTGTCCATATCTGATTTTAAAGTGTTTATTTTCTTTATAAAGAGACTTGTTGAATAGTTGGCTTTGTAAAAAGAGATAAGTTAATCTGTAGAGGTCTTTTAAAGCTTCCTGCACTCTCAAGTAAAATGCTGCTTCTTAACTTGTTTTGTGTCTAAATACCAAAGTGTGATTTGTTGAATTGAGTTTGGAGGAAACAACCCTGAATCTCATGTAAAATAACGTCACAGTATCACAAGTCTGCATGTGGATAGTAGTCCCTCCACAGACAAAACCCCATATAAGCCATCACAGTGAAGTCTTTCAAGGGAATACTTTTGTTCTGATCAAATAGGGTATAGGAGCAGTGCTGTACTTAAAACAGACTTGCAAGTGAGCAAGTAAAACTGCTTTGACACTTTTTTTTTAATTTGATTTCACATAAAAAGCTGTTTTTCCTTGACTTCCTGGACTTTTTCCATGCAAAAGAACCTGTGAGAGACTCTCCAGAGCACGGTGCAAGGGAAGTTCAGTTTACTATGCCAAGTCTGTTCTGGGCTGAATGTCTTGAATTGGGTAATGAATTCTCCAATAGCCCGATCTCTTTCTGAGGAGTGTTATGAAGACAGAGGAGCCCAAATTTGTCACCTACCTGTGTTTTCAGCAGGGAGCTGATAGGAGAGAGAAACAGTGATGGGTGAAAATAAATTCAAATCCTTGTTCGCTGTGGGGCAGCACAGCTGAGTTACTACTGCACAGTGCTTTGGYGGGGCAGACTTGCAGTGTTGTACGTGGGCTCCAAAGATCAGCTCAGGCTTTACTACGCTCTTTGCTGGGAGCTCAGCACTCTTCATGTGTAGCCCTGGCATCTTCTTGCTGTTTGTAAGTTAGATGTAACAAGAATATGGTAATTGATGTGGTATTTCGAGAACAAAAACAATTCTTGAGACAAATCAAAAAATAGAGAATAACAGAGATTCCTGGGATTACTCTGGGCTGGATTTTGGGTTCTGATAATTTAGACGTTCATAACTCAACTTGTTTAGTCCAAGACTAGGTAAAAATGAAAGTACCTTTGGGTTCACTGCTTGTGAGATTAAGTCCCTGTGAGGCCTTTGGTATTGCAGGTGAAATCTCTCTCATGTTTTAAACCTGTTCCAAATTGTGTGTTTTTCTCTCGATAGTAGAGACTGTATCAACCACAGAATTAAATGTGCTCTAAGAACAATTAGTGCCACATAAGGGCAGTGTTGATGGAACATACAATCCTTGTCTTCCTTTTGGCACAGTTTTGCATGATCAGTTTACAGATGAAAACTTTTAAAGAAGATAAAGACTTAAAAAGGTACAATTTCATCAATCATAAGCTCAAATTTCTGAAGAGTTCAATACATTCATGACTATTAAACTTCAGATCATGCTGAAGATACAGAAGTTGAGCTTTATGTAGTTTAATCAACAGATTCGTATCTCCCCACTTTCCTTTCTCCTATTAGCTATAAATTTGTTTTCCCCTTTAGCAGATTGTTTTTTATTTCTCCTTTTTAGATATTGTAAAACTAAGATTATCTTATCAAAAAAACATGAAACATTTAACTGATTAAATTTCAGACCAATTAGTCATACTTAAGCCTTTGTGTAGACTTTCTGTGGATTCTGCACTGTCTGTATTTTTCATTTCCTGTTTTACAACTGCATGCGCCATGAAGATGGTAATTAATTTGGTAATTAAAATACTACCTTTCTAGCAGATAACCAGTCAACTTCAGGACAATGATRATTTTTGATGTGAAACATCTAATCTAACGGAAGATTGAAACATGAGAAATGACTTGGAGGGGTATGCAAAACCTTTTCATAGTGAAACATATAACTTCTTTAAAGGCGATGGATTAGGGCACAGGGGGGATTTGGAACTGTGTTTCGATCTAGATGTTACTATCATGTAGATACATAGTGTCATATGTTTTGTTTTACCAAATTGTCTTACTGTATGCGAGGGTCACATGGTTTTCTTACCCTTCTGACAAGCCTATTGCTTCACACCTTTGCATCTGAAGATTCATTTTAGGGATGGAAACACCCTCCTGGCAATGTACGGACTCCCATTTTAGTTACAGTACATTATGATCGGCCTCTCTGATGTATTCTTAATGCCACATTTTTCTCATTTAACTTTGTTCATCTCTAACTTCGGTGACTGACTGAAATTGGTTATTTATAGCTTTCTGTAGTCAGTAGAGCAGACATCTCCAGAAGTGGTTCATCCTCTATGTGAGCTCCTGTATTTGAGGGTGAGAAGAGTTCTCCAGCAGTCTCTCTCTTGCTCCTTTGGGAGCATTTTGAACCTGTGGAACCATGTTGACTTTCTAAAATTAGTTGAGATTAATTTTGCCTTTAGCCTTTTAGAGATGCATCTGAGAAAAGAAAGAAGGTTTAAGCCTTTGGAAGAGATGCACATGCTTCTGATAGCAGCCAGCATCTGTGCAGGGTTAGTGTAAATATGCATTTTGATACCATTGTGTTATGGGAATGGCTTTTTGCCCATGTTGTGATGATACCTAAACAACTCATTTAAGAGCACAGAGCTATAGAGAATTGATCCATGTATTTAAATAGACACAGCCCTTGAAGTGAACCATTAAGAAAGTCAGGGTGAGTTCAAGGTAACAGGATCTTTCCCTGCTGCTCAGTTGTCTGTTGTGCTGTAGGACTGGGCAGGTGCATGCAGGTAGTCAGAGTGGGGCTTGTGTTTACTGGCAGTGAAGGGGGAGAGGCTGCAAGAAATACTGGGTATTTAACTGAAAGTGGATGAATATTTTGGGCTGAAGAGGAGTACTTACGAGCAATCTGCCGTAAGCTTTCAGCCAAGGGTGCGAGTCCAGAGGACTTGGATTTTCTGGGATTTGGGCTATAGCAATGGGCTTCAAAGTCAGGAAGAGGCAGTTCTCACTTCAAAGCGTATTGGTTTGACCAAGAACAGCAGATTGTAGTGTGGCATTTCAACCATTCCCAAAGGGAGGTGGATCCTTTTAACAGCAGGTACGGAAGCACTGCATGTAGGGAGGAGGGGAATAATAGGTTGATGTTGGTAGGTCTTAGTGTCCTTTCAGGAGTGAATCAAAAGAGCAAAGAGATGAATCTGAATAAGTTGCCAGTTGTCATTGGGGAGCGACTCTTAAAAACAGATGGGCATTTGAAATGGGTGAGACTTTCATCCTGTGTATACAATCTTATAGGCTACCATTGCAACAAGAAATGGCTGAAAATCAGGCAGATGGTTTCAGCCTTAAAGTCAGTCCATTGATTCAGAGTTAAAATAAATAATGTATATAACGTACCAATATGTAACTTAGGTAACTGTTGTGCGTAGCACAAATAATCATATGGACAATGCATGAGGCAGTGAACTTAATATTCACCTGTTCCATAAAAGTGGACCTAGATAGTCTTGAGTCATTAGAACATGAGGACAAAAAGCAACTAAAACATGTCAATTCAATCCAGTAGAAATCTTTAGAAAAGAAAAAGCATTTTCATTGTCAGAAGGAGTGCCCTTTAGCCATAAATCAAGTCAATTTAAATTGAGGATTTGCCTTGTGAAAGTAGAACTCTAGGAGGAAAAAATGAAAAAAGGCAAGCAGAATGACACTCTTTTTTTAGGTCTAATTTGGACATGGAGTTTGAGGAATACTATTGTAATAGTTTTTATATTGCAAATTCAGAAGATGAATTGCTATTTAATGCTCTCTGCCACGTGTAGATCTGTAGAACCAAAAAGGTTCTTGAGCCCAGTGTTCTAATACCACAAATTGATACCACAAATTGTACAGGCCAAAATAAACAGTTGTCAGTCTGGAATGGTACCTGGGAAACTGATAGGGGAAATGCAAATAAAATGAGAGGGTAAAAGGAGGTAGAAGATCTTCTGACACCAGTTGTAAACCCTTCTCCTGTCAGCAAGCATGAGGAAAGGGGTGGGATGAAGGATCTGCTGAATGGTGATATCAGAATACAGCTATAGTTGTTCAGAAGTCAAGCTAAAACGTTTCATACAAAAAAGCAATTAAATATTTTTCACAGATGTCATTATTGTCCGCAGATGTCATTGCTCACTCTTTAACTTTAGAGTCTCCTTTGAAATAAAGATTAGTAATGAGATGAAAGTTGACTTTAACGAAAAAGAAATTAGACCTTAAAAGAAGATGAGTAATTACAGCTATCTTCAAATAAGATGGAAACAAGCCTTGAGGAAGTAGAAGATTATTAGTGTTTGTAATAATTGAGCCCAAGGTATGTGTACAAAGTATTAAAAGCCATGAAAGCCAAGGACTGAGAGAACAGGTGGTAGGATGCAGCTACTGAATAATCCTCTTAACCTCATCAGTACTTGACTAGGGGAAAAATGAGGGAAAAAACTTCTATATTGCTAGTGGTGATGAAACAAAAGGGAGATCAAAGCCACCACAGCAGTCTTGCTCAAAGTTAACTATGCCCAGTGCTAACAACTTGGTTACACAAATTTACTGTGTGATTCTCCGAAATCTCTTGATCAGTACAGAATAATAAATTAGCGGATTATTAAATATTTTAAGTAACAAAATATTTAGATCATGAGTTCAAAGCATCTTTATCAGTACATTATCACCAGAGACTTGACATTCAGAGTATGATGTGTCATCTAGAGAACAGCTAATTCTGTTCAAAAAATTTGATAGAGACGTTGAGAAAAGATGGCTAGAGAATAGCTGAGTTTAGTCTCCCATGAGACATACTATCTTCCAAATAACCCATTTGGGCAGTTGGGAAAGGGCAACTGTGTATGATGCACAGATCATCCTTGATTTTACTCTTGCCCAGTACCACACAATTTGCTGTCCTAGGTAGGCTCGCAACTCTGAATGTAGGAGATCCTCATGTTGATTCTGCATTATGCATTGCAATTTTCAGACTATTCAGCTAAATAGAGTATTTTTAATCTAATTTTAGCTGCTATAAAAAAAACTCCTGATATTTACCTTTGACCAATTTGTTTTCTCCAGGCCCAAATTAACTTTTCTAAACTTTACAAAGGAATTCATCTCCAAAAATACTTTTTTCTCACCTCCTTTGAGGGGCCTCAATGATGCATATTCCCATTTACTTTTTCTCTCCCTTCGCCGCTTATGACCTGTTTAAATGGGACATTTTAATCTAAGAAGCTCTTTACTGAAACTTCCCTTAAGTTCCTGCTGTGAGGAGCCATCTCTGGAAGTGGGGTTATCTATACCTAGGTTTCTGGAGGAAGAAAATTCTTTATTTGAAGCACTAGCTGGTTTGGCAAAAGCAGTGCTTCAAAGGAAACTATTCAATCTGTGTTCAGAGTTCAGTATTATTATTCTCTTCCCCCAACCCCTGGGGGTGGGGGGGAATACCTGTCCCTCTCTGAAATGGATGTAATTCCAAGTTGTGAAAAGCTTGGAATAGCAGGTTTCTAATTCACTTTATCTACTTACAAAGTTCACCTTCTGATGAAGGGTAATGGATTGCATGGAAAGTGCCTGAAGAGGAAAAGAAAGTGTTTTCATACAACTTCTCTCCTATCCCAAATTTCTGGTCTGCACAGTTGGAAGTTATCTGTTATAAATAATAGGAAAAGAAATTGCAGTTAGTGACATAATGAATAAGAGACTTGACTAGTGCTTATTACACAAGCGAAGCCCAAGGCAAACGACACAGTCCAAGACAAGTAGACTGTTATCCTGAATACGACTTGTGACAAAATCAAAAGATTTTAGAGAATTACTAAACTTTTCTGAAAGTGATCATTGTTCATGAAATCCAAGATCATACAATCAGCAGAAGTTCAAAATTAATCTCTCTTATGTGGTAAATGACCAAGACAGGATAAAAGAAAAGATGAACCCAACAGGAAAAATCAAACAGAGAAGTAATACTATCATGTAAAAATACTTGCACGTCTGTAGTCTGTTCTGAAACTAGCCATCTTTTTTAGTACCACAGTGATGAAAGTTCATAGGGTGCAAAAAAGGCATTAACTTTATTTATTTATTTATTTATTTATTTTAATAAAGCAGAATTCCAGTATCGCAGTCAGACTACAGGGAAGTAAATGGGAGTTTTCTCATTAATTTCAATGGGTTTTGATTCATTTCCCTTATGTCTAATTTATTCTCAGACTAAATTAGGAAGTTAGTGATCCACTGCCTAAATAAGTATTACTACCATGTTAAAGTGGCTTTTTCATTTTGCATTCTTGACTATCATGTGTTACTTACCTGGAATTCTTTTCTCCTTGTTAAATGGGAAATCCAGGGAACCCTAACAAGATGAGATAGTTTCCCCTTTGTCCCTGTACATGCCCATAGCTCATATATATGAAGTTAGTGAAAATGAATGGCCCTGCAGTGTGAAATAGCAGCATGATCTGGGAGTATCACGTAGACAAATTGTATTAACTAATGAAGTCATTCTGGGATGATGTGAAAGCTTGGATTTCTGCTTCTTACAAATGCCTGTACTCCCAAACTAGTCTGATCCCTGGGAGATGCTGCCTCATTCTCAAGTGCTTGGGATGTTGTCTCTTCTTTTTATTATCAAAAAATGTGCAATTGCTTTCCTCTTCTGCAGCAGGTCTCTCCCTTGTATCTAATGGACTCYTAGACCCTGTGTGCAGGGACACACTGCTCAGCTCCAGCACTTTGCTATGTTTCATGTCATCTCTCCCTTGTTGGAAGAAAGAGTCCACACAAATGGCACTGCTGGCATCAGGGTAGGGCAGCGGGGAGGAGGCGTCATTGTATTTTGAGGTTTTCCTGGTGCTATCAGTATCTCAAAATAACTGTGTATCGTTTATATCAAAGGTGGTTAGACTTGTGGAAATGTAATACTTATATAGGATGTGCTTAAAATTGAGCTCTTAGTTTTGTTCATCCAGAGCTTTTGAAACTACTGTGGTAGCCAGATGATCAGTGTGGGTAGCCACAATAAAAGGCAGCAGCTGTGTGCAGCCCTCTCAGTATGCCAGCATGAGGTAGTGAATTGGTGGTGAGAAGATTCAGAAGTTCCTCAGCTTTTCAAAATGGCAAATGAACCTGCAGTTACTTTTTCACTTGATGGTTCAAACTAGGGAACACCAAAACATCAGCAGGTTTTCCAGCATTGCATGATCAATTTATTCCAGCCGGTGTTGGCAACTAGGAGAACGAGGTTAAATGGCAGTATGAAGTCTGATACTGCACCAAGAAGCAATCAGTTCTGTACTATTTAATTTGACAATAACCAGTAATTTACAGTGAGGCTCTATTTCCTTAACAAGTAGGACTGCTAATGAAATCTAGTCCCTTCTGCTGGAATTTACATTTGTCACTGGTAGTTGTTTTACTGTGTTTTCTGTTGTAGAGTCAAGTATCCATTGTTTATTGTTGGTGGGGAAAAGAGGATGCTAATAAACTGAGTATGGATATTTTAATCTTGTCCGAAGTTAAATTTAATTCAAGTTTTTTATTTCATATGTTGCTTGATAAGTTCTTTAAGAAGCCAAAAGGATAAAAACTACTACACAGATGTGAAATATTTTGAGTAATCTTGTCATGTGATTAGCTTGTATAAACTTTAGCCCTGTCTGAGTTTACGGCAATGAAGCATCTGTCCATGTTTGTTTTTTTAGTACTTTCTGGACCAGCTGAAAATCCAGTCTAAATTAATGTTTTGGTGCAATTGAAGCAGAATTTAGTGATAAAAAGCTTCCTTACAGACCATGATCTATGTTTGAATTGCAGTGATCACACTTTGTAACTTTATCGTATTTTAAATCTTCACAGCTTTCTCAACTGACTGGGCTTTGGGCTCTTCCAATAGTGATGGGATGTTTTGAGTCTTTAGGAGCGGAAAAAGCCTAAATAGCCTATAAAATACTTACTAAATCTGTCACCTCTGTACCTATGAAAACATCTCCTGGAACACTAAAAGCAAGGTATTTTTCATGTACTTCTGACTTCTAAGAAAGTTCTAGTGGGCATCATACAGAAAATAAGAAACAGTTGTAATTCTAYAGCACTGTAATTGTCCTCCTCAAGCAAAAGCAACTGTGTGATCTTGCGAACATCTTATTCTGGGAGTTTTGCCCTCCTACATTTTAATCTTAATGCTTATGTAACTTGAGTAGTCCCATGTGAGTCAGCAGTACTCTCTACATACTTCAAGAAAATCCATGGGTGTTTGCTGCCCAGGGCCTATGGAGGAGTTCAGGGAAGGATATGGATGACCTAACTGGTTTGCTTCCAGTCATCATTCAGCAACTCGTCCTGGCGATTAGCAACCTCAAGGAAGGTCTGTGGGATGAAGGAGAGCAGTGTAATTGTTTCTGGCAACAGGAGGGCAGAAGAGTGAAGAGTTCAATAGTGTGAGTATGAAAAGCTAATCTCTAGGCCATTCTCAGTGCTAGCAATTTACCACAATACAGAGGAGAGCAGAGGGCTCTGAAAATTCTCCTTTGATGATTCTCTGTATCTGTTTTTAAATGAGTTATAGGTGCAGGAATTATTATTTAGCAATAATAATCCAGCAGGATTGTGTGCTTAATGAAGTATATCGTGTCATGCTTTTTGCGTAGCTAATAGTTTGTGGATTCAGCTCATGTTGCAAAGCCCCATGTGTTATTTTGAAAGAGTTGCACAGCCCTTTGAGATACAGTGTTCAGTCAGCCTTTACTCTCAATTTGGAGAAGTCTCTTGAGCAAACAAATAATTGAGATGTACACATCTCTAATGTATAGGACAAAGCAGATGTATACAGCACTGTGTTGCCTAAGTTGCAGGTAAGGCACTTTAGTACAATTCTTTAGTACAATTCTGTTTTCAAGTAAATGAAAATCAGCTGTTCTGGCCAAATTTATATGGAGGAGGTAGACATCCTCTGTTTAGGACTAACCCTGGTTGGGGATCTAGGACATCTGTATGACAATACCTTCTTTGTCATACAATACCTTCTTTGTCATTTTGTTCAGATATCTTAAATGTAACATTGTACACTGAAACATTTTTAATCAGGGATTTAAGGAAAAGTGTATAACAAAGGGTACACAGATTATTCTTTTTCTTCTACTTGAAGAAACGTTTTGTACTTAAGAATTAATAAACTTTGTGCTTTGCAGTAGCTCTGTCAAGGTAGTGTGCCTTTATTAGGCTAAGAATTTGGCCATAGAAGCAATCTTTTCTGTTCTGTTTTAGTACAAAGAGGTGTTTGTAAGGAGTGGGCCTCTTAAACACTGCTGAACAGAGGTGAAGTCTCATGCGACTGGCCCAGGCATAGCCAGCAGTCAGTAACATAATGATATAATACCAAGTCAATAACAGTCCTTGGTTAGAGATTGTACGTGCAAATTCTTTATAAAGAAATACTAAATTTGTATTTATAATGGGTAAACCAAAACGAAAGCCACTCTAGGCTATCTCCTGTCCTTACTCCTATCTGAGAAGAGAACTATCTGAGAATGGCGATAGAGGAGGAAAGATTATGGGGGAGATAACCTCATCAAACAGCTTGGTTTATGGGATGGAGCAGAGTATAAAGAACCGAATGTATATGCTCATGAAGAAGGGAGTTGAATCAAAACATAGTTTCAGTGTTTGGAGGTGAATAGCAGAGAGAACTGAAGACATCATCTGTTGCAGTTCAGAAACCTCTTTGCAAAGGAGGGTGAGACTGTGATCCTTCCCTCTTTCAATTAGTACAATTTTGTTTGAGCAGTTACTCAAGAAGTGAAAAACCTGTCTTCTGCTTCATGGGCTTAGAAAAAGACATCTCCCATGGATTGCTGTAATTATCATAATACGAGCTGTTCTGATGGCATTGACCAACCCCCCTCTTAAATGTGTCATTGGTGTAAAATTAAAAATTCATTGGGCTGAAAAGAGGAGGTACAGGAAAGAGTGAGCATAAATCTGCAAGCTACTGCTGAGGGTGTTCATCTAGGAGAGCCAGGCCTGGACTCTGCCCCTTGCACCGTGGCGTTCTCTGTTGTTTGCCTGAAACAATCCCTGCAATCCCTTCTGTAACTATTTTTAGTAATGTTCTTCTGGATTTTTAAAGGATTCTTTTCACCTAAGTTCCAATGAGTATGTGCAAATCCCCTCTGAATTTACCTCCCTATCTCTGTTAGTTTTGCTGGCCACTGTTGTGGATCTGACAGGAGGGCGCAGAGACGCCCAGCTATCATTGCACGCCTGGGTAGCCACACTGAGGGAGAGTTTGGACTGGAGTAGGTGTGCTCCGTTCTATAACATCAGCCTGAACCTCTGGGTGTTCCCTGAAATCTTGATGGAAGATACATCATGAAGGTAACATCTGTGTCCCAGTCTGAATGCTGGTAGTGTGGAGCAGAGGGACAGCATGCTTAAGTTGGCCAGAAACTCTCCATCATCGTTGCTTTTAATTGTGCTGCTGTATTGCTGGTGGTTTTCTGCAAGTTTCCACTATGTTTTCCTCAGTTGCCTGAACAATTTTCAATTGCATGAACTCTTTTGTTAAAGCATCATAAAGATGTAGGATAAGTGATTCACAGCAGCCTAATGCAGTCAAGTTGACCTTTTCTTCAGCATCATGCACATCAGTCAGAGCTGGTAGTACCTAAAATAAATTAGTTAATCATATATAAGTGAAATGCATAGGGATTCTTTCACTGAAGCCAGAATTTCTTGATATTTATTGGTTTCCATTTGCAAAGTAAGATTTAAAAACTTTAAGCACTAGTTCATGTTTGAGAACTGCCACAGCTAATCTGTTAATATGATTGTTAGTCCTTTCTGAAATAATATGTGACAATGAGAATCAAAGAATCAGTATATTGATGATCACATGGATTTCCTTTGAGTTTTTAAAGCCTCAGGGATCTCATACCTCTGAAATCTCTGCCAAGCTTCTAGAAAGTACTGAACAGCAGTTGGAGACCTTGCAGTGCAAATGCCCTGCTCGTAGCCTTCAAAGTGTGAGATTGGTGAACAGAAGTGCTCATAATGGTAGATGCTACTGTATGGAGTGGGGACAGCAGGTTACAAAGGATTTAGGGCAGAACAAGTCAAGCATGGATTTTATGCTGCTTTCCATAGGAGAAACAGCTCGTCAGTTTTTTTGTAGATTTTGCATGAGTTTCAGTCCACAGATTTGTTTATGCCCTGTGGAAAAAAAATAAAGTTAGTAAAAGACTGTACTATGAGTGAGTACATCGCTTAATTGTTGATTATCGATAGGAAAAGAGTACAGTGGTGTTGGTAATAACATGGGCCTTACTGAGAATATCTTCCAACGAAACATTTCTGTTAGCTTCAATGGGAGGTTGTGTGGAATAGACTTGTACAGCACCTGGAGCTAAACTTGTGACTCTCCCTTTTATCTAGCACAGGCCAGAAATGGAGAGTTGCAGAGTATCTTCATCACTTCGAGGCTGATGAGAGTGAAGGGCTGTCATCACATTGCAGGATGGACTCTTGCATATCTATGCACTGAGGGTACCCCTGCTCTTTTATAGCATCTTGGTGAAATCTTATTATAAACCTAAATACCATGGGTCAGGAACACCACAGGTGTGGTGATCTTAAGATACTTTTCAATATAACTGGGTTCAGTGACACTTGAAAGAGCTAACTGATTTGAGGGTACCTATGATAGGGTGAGATATGGCAAAGCAGACATAGGCTTACCACCTACTGCTTGTCTTTGTTTGACCTTGGAGGAGTAGAAGGGAATCTGCCTGGTAAGAATATTTGATTCTGTCTTGTTTTACATATTTATTTCACCTAGGGCAGGCATTCTCTTAAGAAATGAGTGGTTTTCTTGTTGAAAATTGATACTCTTTTTGTCATTGAGAAGGAAGTGTCTGAGGGGGGAAAATTAATGTGTGGATAATTGTATGCGTGTGCACACCAATACTGACTTGAAAGTTCAAAGCTGTACTCACGCGAGAGCATGAAAGCAGTTAAGTGCATCTGAAGGCAAACAGCTTTGACAGTGTTTGTGTTAGTGTTCACCCCTTGTACAATAAGATTTGAGTTGTGAGGAAGTTTTCGTTGTCTATCTTTAATCTTATTATTGTCACGTTATGAACTCATTGCAGCAAAATAGTAATAGAAATTAGAAACCCAAATGCTGTTGCTGCTAGGCAAGTGCTACCTTAGAAGACATAATGACATATGAGCCTCTGCTGAGTAACATACTGTGTCCCTATTAATAGTTGTTGCTTCTCAGAGAGGCAAGTGCCCTGCTTTTACAGCTGTGTTTCATTGTACTTTCGGTTGATAAGTGTTCTTAAGGTGTCCTGGAATTTTTGGAAAGAAGTTTTTTCCCAAGCTCTTGTGCTCTGATGCTCTGCCTCGGGCCCTCATGGAGGGGTCCAAGGCCAAGAGGATCACAGATTTGTGTTTAAGGCCAAAAGCAGTGTKTACGTAGCCCACAAATACACAGTGGCTATCCTTGTTTAAGTCTGTCTATCCTTGCTCCTTGTGCAGAGGTGCTGTTAGCTGAAAGTGATTTTCTTGTTTTATTAAAGCTAATTTTTTTTTCCTCTCTGGAGAAAGTTAGAAGTAAAATTGGAAAAAAAAAAATCAATTTCACAGATGTTTTCATCTTGAACATTTTTATGGTTGAAAAATGGAAGACCTGAAAAAAAATCACCAAAAAAACCTAGAGGTTTTCATTTTCTTACTGATAACCTCTAAAACCTGTAAGCATGTATAAAAACAGGGCATATTTACGTATTTACAAAATCTTCCTTTTTTCCCCTTAAATCCTTTTTCATTATTAAAAAAAGCTGTAAAAACCTGATGGAAAAGGTAGATGACAAAAAATAACCAATTTTCAATAGCATTTTGTGTTGCAGTAACACCCAAATGCCAAAGGAGCTATATAACACCTAGGAAACCACAATCTGTCTTGAAAAGCTTACAAGTAAAAGGAGATTTTCAAAGACGTAAAAGGCAGATTGGTGTCGAACTCTCACTGAAAATCACTGAGTACCTAAATCCGCTGAGCATTGTTGAAAATCCCACCCAAAGCCCCTCTCTGTTCGCATGAAACAGTAGGAATATGCAGTAAAAGATTGAACAGTGCCTTTTGTAGCAACTGTTTTCTTTATAAAGCCACTAATCTTTCTTTTTAAAGATTGTATGTGATACTGAAAATATATTAGCGGGAGGGTCACAGACCATAGGACTCATAAAAAAGACAAAAAGGCTGCAGACTGCTGGCTGCCATCTCCTCCCTGGCTGAATTAAGAAAGATGTTTTTCTCCCCACTGCTCTTCTATCTCCCTCCTTTCCATTTTGTGCATTGAGTTTCCTCCTCCAGACTGTGGCAGTGGAGCTGAATGCTGATCAGACAACAGCAGCCTGTCCCCAGACAGACTTTTTTTTTTAAGGTCATTTCCTCTGGTTCTCAATTGTTTGGCCTGCTTGTTTCTCTTTACCAGCTATGGTAGGCTGCCCAATTATACACTGTTGTTTTGATGATACTTGTCCTTAGCAGCTTTAATCTCCCATTTTTTTTTCCAGGAACGAACACAGTTTCTGTAGGCTGATCAGAGCTGAAGTTCGTAAGTGAGAGGAATGTTTTAAATAGACAGTTTCAAATGGTCGATCGGTAACACGTACAGGGATGAGGCAGAATAGGGATTTCAGTGGGAACAGTAGAAGCAAGGTGCAATGACGGCTGCAGTGATGCTGCGTTTTGGTGAATTGTGCTGGTGTGGATGTGTTTTTAGGGTATGAATTATCTTTTGAAAGAGTTGCAAAAACCGGGCAGCCTCGACAGGAATATTAGGAAGAAGAGCGTCTTGGTTTTTGTAATGGTGTGCAAAAGCACTGTATCGGAATAGTGATTTGAAGGATCGTACGCTGGTTTTCCTACACCTTGGTAAAACATACACGTATATAGTTCGTCTCTGATATTGTTCTCAATTTCTGGCAAAATCTTGTTACTATTTTTATTACTATGTTTGTTATTCTTGTGTCAAATTCTACAGCCTTCTGTATGTAGCTGCTTGCTGGGTAAGATCATCTATTATTTGTTATTTTGCTGGTCTCAAGGTTTGTGTAGTGGTCACTCAGAAGAAATGGAGAGAGAGCATGAGATGACAAGTCTGAGTATTGAAACATGAGTTCTTTTTATCTTCTGGTGTCTGAGGTCCACATACTGTGAAACAGCATCATAAACCAGTGAAATTCCCTTATATCAAATTCACTTCCTCAATCTAGCAAACACAAGCTCAACACCAATGAAGGAATATTAGAGTTTTGAGACAGAACCTGCATGATGTCCCTGCAGATGTTTGAGTCTTGCATATGGGATGTTTTACAAGTTGGCACACACCTGAAACTGTCAGGAATAATCTGTATAGAACATTTGCACAGAAAAAGACATGTCATAGTCTGTACGTTTATGCTGAACACTAGAAATCTTAAGAATATGCATGGTCTATAGCAAATAACATGAGCTGTATCTCTTCAGTTCAGCAATGCTGCTTCATCGTAACCTGTTCATCTAGCAAGTAACTATTCGCTGTAATTCTTGCTGCATTTCATGGCCATGCAGATGTAAATGTGTTGTTTGAATGGCCCCCGTGGTGAGGTGCAATCAGAAGGGATCAAATTCATCCTAGGCCTAGCTTGACTGAGTTGAGCAGAACTGCAGAAGGGATGGAATTGACTCAAGTTCTATGTTTTAAAACTTCTAGAGCTCTATCTTTGCAAACAGGAATGTGAGTGAATCATACTTTAAAGTATTTACATTTCTCAAATGCCTGAGAAGCTTTTTAAAGGTCAATCTAATTAAGATAAAGTTTGTTTGTACCAATATAAGGTAGTTACTATTATTGGAAATTAATTCCAATGCAATGTATGACATTTTTCTTACAGTTTAAGGTTTTTTAAGCTTAATTTGGAAAAAGCAGAAATGATCTTTTGGTTCTGCAATGTCTTACTTAAAATGACATTTTGGTCAATAATGAAAATTTTTGCTACAGTCAGAACAAGGTTCATTTTTCCTGAGGCAAAATAGTTAATCAGTGTTTTTATGTAACAAGGATTATTTTGTATAGGAAATAAAACTGCCTAGACTTGTAACAGTCACATTATTTAGTGTATCTACGTTTGATTACTGTTGTACAGGAACAAAAGACTTTTGTATAACTTACAAATACATTTAAATTCAGTTTTAAAGACTGAATTTCACGAGCTGTTGCCACTAAARGCTTTAACAAATGAAGATCTATTTCTGGGTTTCCATAAGAATGTCAAAGTGATAAGTAAATCAGGTTTCTTGTAGTTTCTTACAGTTTAATATTTGGATATTTCCGTCTGCCCTTCTCATTCATACCAGTGTACTGTGAAATTTTACAAAGCTAAGAATAGATTAGAGCACTTTAAAATGACAGAATCAAACTCTTGTTGTAGTGCCAGATGACTTCGGAAATGGCAGTGACTTGAGTTACCAAAAGTGATGTGGAACCTTCCAGCCTATATCTTTATCATTTTTAAAGAACTCTAAACTTGGGGGATAAAGGGGCTGCCAGATTTTCTTATTCCAGTTATTGTTTTCTTTTTAATGACTCTTTTGTTTTTTCAAGGCTTAAAGCCATATCTGAAGCATTTCTAGTGAGAAATAAACCACGAGCTTCAGAAAACCAGTACTAGACCTTTCCAAGCAAAGAAGTTTATCTTTGAATCAAAACTTAGGCTGTTGACAATATAGTTTTGACTTGACTTGACTTATTTTTTTCTTTTTAGCAGTCTTCATAATATGAAGCTGTAGAAAGTTCATGCTGTTCTCCACATTTCATAAAATGAGATGACACACTGTAAAACATTAAAAATATATCACTCATGTCACTGTGTTTCTTGGAAATATTAAGTACTTTGGGTTTGATCCAGATGTTCACATAGCTGTAGTTCTATCTGGTCTAGATATATCAAGTGAAGAGGAACAGTTTATCTTGCATAGCTAGAATTTTACTCTCTCAAAACATTGTCAATATTTCTTCTCTGTAAGCCTGTTCTTGGGTCATGCAATGTTGATCCCCAAACATCTGAATAATTGTACAGTAGTAGACTCTCATTTGGTATCTTTTAGAGCACATCTCTAAATGTAATGTGCGTATGACCTACAGTACGAAAGATAGTAATGAAACATTCACCTATCAGTAGCCGAGATGAGAAATGAATGTCAACAGAAAAGGTAGTCTAGAAGTTGGGAGCAATATAGAAAYTTCCCTTGTTTCTCATCAGGACTATATCCTTTTCTCTGTTCCTTGTTCGCATCTGGCCCCAAAAGGTTTTGAACGCTCCACGCTGGTTGTTGGGAACCTGCCAGAATCAGACCTATACAGAGAAGAGGGTGTTTTTGTCAGTCACAGTTTTTGTGAGACACAGTTCAGACATTGCTTAAGTATGCATGGTAAAATGTAAAGTTGTAGTAGCATCTTAACAAATAATAATTATATCAGTCAGGCATAATTATCAGAGGTATGAATGGAAGTGTGTTACTGCATATTGTCTCCATAAATAGTTGATGTTATTTTTAAGTATAAGAATTACTAGCTTTATAAATTAAAGTCTCAAGTCTTTTCCATGTTGCAGTGAGATGACATAGAGTGTTGATGCCAGGACCACTGCTTTTCCAGGCTTGCCATCTTCACATGGTAATGTGTCATTCTGCCTTTGTCTACTTAGCTGCTGAGCTGATTCATTTTATTGTTTGCTTTTTGCATTTTGTCTGGGTGAAATGCTGATAGAAGGCTGTTGTGTTATTGAAGTAACTAAATTAGAAAAAGTACTGCTGTAATGCTTGATATCCAGATATTCTATCCAGTGGTGTTACATGGAGCAGATAAAGATTTTACCCTGATAGCTCTGCTATCTGATAGGTACCAAATGGGTTGGGTAGTTCACTATCTAAGCATCAGTGACATAAATACCAAGTTGTGCCTTAATGTAGAGTACATTAACAGGATGTTCAGCAGTGTCTGCTTGTCTCAGTCTCTAAATCTCTGTTTTACCTGCACTTGTGCATTATGGTGGTCTTCTGGATATGTTTCACTGTGCAGGGCTGCAGTTTTTCCCCAGCTGTGTGATATCTGTCTGAGACAGGTTGGGCTGATGTCCTTGGTGTTCACTGATATAAAAATCTCTCTCTGCTACCAACAACTCAAAATTCAATTCAAAAATTCAGGTAATTTGGCATATACAGCTCAAACAAATGAGAGCGAAAATCATACCTCTTTCCTGAATGAGCATACACTGTAAGAAGCTTGAGTTAAATCTGACTACTGTGAATGGTGCATAATCAGATACTTAAAATAGGTCATAAATAATCATAATGAAACCTAAGTACATATCTTCCTTTTTAGTTTCTGTAGCTTTGAAAGAAAGCAAGTGCTGTGTACTTTGTAGTACAAGAGTAAGACAGCTATTGCAAAACTGCTTGTAGTGGCTGAATTGTTTGTCGCTAATTTATTTATGTTCAAGACTGACAGACATAGTGAGAGTATGTGAAATGAAACCTAATTTCTGCATATCTGATATGCTAGAGAATTGTTAGGAGGATACCTGAGTGAGGAATAGCCAAGATGCTACATCTGCATCTGCAATGCATTTTTTTCCCCTTCTAGTTGATGTTAAAAAGCTTTATCCTATTTCAGATAGATACTTGCTATGCTGTATATTTCAAAGTCTCTACATTCATTCAGCTGTCTCTTGAGTGAAAAAGAAAAATCTGGTGAACACATCACCACGCCATTTTATAATGGTTTTGGTAAGAAAGAACGGGTTGTGGGGTAGGGTAAGGTTTTTTTTGTTTTGTTCTTTTTGTAGTATTTAGTTTCCGTGTGCAGTGAGGAATTGCTTTTGAGTTATTCTGGTAATGACAGCTGTAGATTGTATTATAATAAAGTTGATTTCTTAAACATTTCAGTTAGAAAAATCCACTTTTATTTTTGGACATATGTTTTTAGCTTTGTGGTATGGTATGGATGTGGAAAATGATACAAGGTAAGAAATGGAATGCTGTTTAGAGGAAACAGATTATAAACAGATTAAAGATTCATCTGACAGAGGAAATTTTGAGTACTCATTTCAAACTAAATGTGGCTTTTTGCCAGTCTGCCTATTGCTCTCTTAGCAATATTAGGGTCAGCTGACAGACAGCTCTACCTATATTTAAGAGTTAATAGTGGAGATCTTACTGCAGTCTACTTTCTTAGACTTGCATCAAAGACAAGATTGAATGGAAATTATCAGCAGTTACAAATAGTTGGTTCCAATTTAAAAATTTTGAAGGAAAGATTGAAAGTACAACTCTATCTGTGAGCTAGTGTTGCATAAGCAGGTGTGCCCCTCACATATCCTCAATCTAGAAATTGGTGAATGTTTTTTCAGCTTGGTTTTCCTCATTTGTTTTTCTTCTCTCGAATTTAATTTACATATTGGTGGAAACTTAGCATCTTGAACACTGTTGTATTCCAAGCACAGTTCAGCATTCTCAACTCAATGAATACATTAGATGAAATTTCTGTGCTCACAAGATGGCATGTCTGAGTTCCTGCACCTGTATGTGCTCACCAGTACTTGCACACTTACTGGGCAAGTATGGATTTGGTCCTTCAGTTTTATGACTGAAAGTAACTTTTCAAGCATTATGACTACAGAACTGTAACTTCAGTTACAGATTAGAGATGGAGATATATGCTATTATGTGTATATTTATAAGTATACCTGAGATATAAAGTAGTAATACATTCCTGTTTTGTAGTTGCAAGAACTAGAGGTATGAGTAGAGTTTAATGAACTGTACAGGTTTCCTTCTGTGTTCTCCCAGTGTTTTCTGCAAKATGATGATTTTGTAGCTAGAAGGTTAAGGCAGTGCATTAAAACTGTAATATTGGTGGGAAACAGCGATCCTTGTCAAAGGAAAAGGCAAAGTCATGTTTAATTGCTTTTGGGAACACTAGCTGTGTTTTAAAATGCAAATCTTTTTCTGTCTTCTCCGTTTTGACCTTGCTTTCACCTTCTGACTGAAAATGAGTATTATTTCCGTTTTCATTGTGCTGATTTAGCCAATACAATAGACAATTCTCCTCATTGTTAATTTGGTATTTTCAATCATGTAAGATTGTTTGAATCATTCCTCTATTAAAATAATCAGAAATTTATCCTAACTTTTCAAAGCTACTATTTTCAGAAGTGTCTGTTTTATGCTACAGTTGTATAGTATAGTATAATTATTAGTACTGTTATACTGTAATAACTTCCTTATTTAGGTGACAAATTTGCATACATATACATACATTTAGGATGTACTTTTTCGTGCTGAGAGAGCCTAACCCATTTTTACGACTTGTTTTAGGACTTAACGTATTGCAGCACTGCAGTATGCAGCACTGGAGATTTCAGGGATGCTCCTTAGCATGACATAAGGCTCTGTCCCCAATTCTGGCGCTGCTCTGGTGCTTCTTAGAAGCTTACTGGGGCCATAAGTGGCCTTGGAAAATCTGATCTCTACTATTGAAATTTTACAGTATATACCTGGTCTTCTCTGTGGCCTAGAAATTTCAGGCTTTAGAAGTCTTAAACTTTATATGAATAGTGGACAAAGAAATTTTACATAGTACAAGTTGCCAGGTATTTGTACAGGCTGGTCAAATTGAATGCTTATCAGAGTCTCTTAAAAAGGACATCTGCATCTTCCATCACACTAAGTGGAGCTAAGTACAGTTGCAAAGCTCTGAATTATTATAATGTGTGAATTGAAAAGCTGGACTGCCTTCTGTACATGCTAAATAGAGCTCACATTTAGAAGTGAACAGTATTAAATCCACGGGAAAAAATGAGGTATAAATGAAACTGTGAAGAGAAAGTCTATGATAAACTTGTGCATCTAAATTCACCTGGAATTAGATTATATTGAGGATAAGGTCGCTTTTTCTTGAAAGAGATTTTAAGTGACATTTCTGTTTCACACAAAGATGTAATACTTCTCCTGAGCAATCCCCTGCCATTTTTCTCTAATAGTCATGATGGCTCTCCAATTATATTGCACTTCAAGCCTTTCCAGAAGGCAAAAACAATGTTTCAGATTCCTCAGGAACTAATGTAAACTGTACTGTATTTACTGTATTACAATAAATTACCACTAACCTGCTACTTCTGTGTAGTCACTTTATAGAACGATCAGATCAATAAGATACTTGCCAACTGCTGTGCCAGAATTGGATTTAAAAGCTTGGTTGAAGTTCTGAAAAGTGCCCCAAGGTGCTGAATATTTCCATGTGCTGAGCATCATTGACTCCTGTTAATGTCAACAAATGACTTTCATATTGAATATATCCACTGGTCTGGTAAAAGATAGCTCTTAGTAACAAATCTAGTTGTTATTTTATATCAAAATAATAGATACAGTTAAGAGACAGCTCGAGTTCTTTGAACTGCTAAGCAGTGAGTGTCTTAGTCTTTTCTTCTACATGTATAAATATGGCTGTGTACTTCCATTTTTTCTTCCACCCAGTTGCAGTTCCAACCTCCACCACTTTCAGAGTTTGTTTGCTGTTAAAATAGAGGAGCAGTTTAGGCTGATGAGAATTTGGAGCTCTTCTACTCCAACCCCTGTTCAGAGCAGATCCAGTTAGGTCAGGTTGTTCGGGGGCTCTTCCAGTCAAGTTTTGAACATCTCCAAGAACTCTGTGACCTCCCTGGAACAACCTGTTCCAGCAATTTACCATCCTCATGGTGAATTATTTTTTTCCTAATTCTTACCAGATTTTCCCCTCTGCTACCTTGTCTGTTACCACCTTTCACCTCTGAGGAGAGTCTGGCTCCATCTTCTGTAATCTCTTCTGGTAGATACTGTATACAACAAGATCTCCCTGAGCCTCGTCTCCAGGCTGGGCAAACCCTGTTCCCAGCGTGGCTCTAAACATCGCGTGTCCCAGCCCCTCATCAGCTTGGGGACTCCCCAGACTCACTCTTGTACTGGAGAGCCTAAACTGGATCCAGTGCTCCAGATGTGCCTCAGCCGTGCAGGGCCAAGGGAAGGGTCCTTTCCTTCGACCTGCTGGTAACGTCCTGGGCGGCCCAGGACGCGGCTGTCTGCCTCTGATGCCGGGGCACGCTGCTAGCTCACGTTCAGCTTGTTTCCCCCCAGGATCTTTTCTACAAATCTCCTTCCTAGTTGGTTGGCCCCCTCTCTGGCCTGTACTGCTGCATGGGATTATTCCATCCCAAATGTAGGAATTTGCATTTGCTTTTGTTGAATGTCATGAGGTTCCTGTCAGACTGTTTCTGCAGGCTTAATATAAAATAATCTCCAGGATAAATATAGAAATATTAATCAGTCTAGCAGCAGCAATTAATTTTTCTGAGGTTTTCATTTGTGATGTACGAAATGAATGTTGTAAAAAAAATGAGGTATCTAAACAAAATGGAGTTTACCAAAAGGCAGTATTAAATTCCCTTGACAAGGCCCAACACTGCAGCTTGGCCTCTTCATACAGGATCACACAAATACTTAAAATACAATTCTCATGCTTTGGTCTTCAGTGTAAAATGAAATAAATTACTGGTTAATGTTACAGATAACATGTCTAGCAATTGTCGTGCGTAGATACTCATTTATGGTTGTTTTCCAAAAGCTTGGTGAGGTATTTGGTTTGAGGTTTTTTTTGGTTTGGACCTCTTTGTATTTCAGTACAACAATTTACTGCAAAACACGTAAGCTTATTTTTGCTGCTATGTGTGTTTGAGTATACTTGTGGATGTAAATACTACTGTGCAACATGGGTAAATGTGGCAATTCCAGTATTACGTATCTTCCACTTAAATAACTTCACACCATTAAGTACTTGAGCACAAAATATAAATAAGAGATCTATAATGGTAATGTAAAACTGTTAGATTGTATAAGATGAACAGTTTTCAAAGCAACTTAGGCACTTARGAAGCTAAATCTCAATACCCTAATTATTTAAACACTTACAAAAATTTTACCCTTACAGTTTGCCCAAAACCAAAGAAAGATGTTTCTTCCTAGCACCAATTTTGTTTTTTGTTTTGTTCTTAGAAGCATTAAACAGTCTAGCTGTGTTAATTAGGTTTCCTGAGATTTTTATTTCTGATATGCAAAATGAAGGCTGAACAAATAACCAGGAATATAAGCAATGAGACACCTTTTAAAAATTAAAAGACCATGTAGTGTTGCCAAATGTTGTACTTCAAATGAATCTCTTAAACAATAACGGTTCCCAGAAACATTATGTTTTCACTGAAGATATATCATTGTTTCAGCATGTTTTGTAGCTTTGGAAAATATGTGCTAATCAAAAACTCTAACGGCTGTTATCTGGCTATTAGCTCTAAACAACAGTTTTCTTGCAGACTTTCAATAGCTAGACCATAACAGAAAAGCAGCTTTTAGCTTAAGAATTTAATTTCTTCTTGTGTGTTGTAACAGTGGACATGGTAGCTACTTAACAATGATTATATTATATCTGCATCTGTTCAGATAAAACAGCAAATAACCGGACCAAGTTTGCTAAAGAAGATAAGAAAATGAACTAGAGGGCAGAATAGGAGAATATACAGAAATCTAGGATAGTCTTTCTATGAGTTCTAGGTATTTGTCTGAAGTTGTAGTGGCTGTGTATATGTAGTTGTTTATCAAACCATTAAGTGATGGTAATTATTTTTTCACCTGTAATGACAAAAAAAAGCTTGAAAGTAGAAATTGTGCAGTAGGAAATATAAGCAAGAGTGGCATAGCTATTCTAAGTGGACTTTGCTTGAGGTGGTTTAAACATGAGGCTGGCGGGTACACCAAAAAAGTCTTCTTGGACTTGGAATTAGAAGAACTAAGAATTCCTGAAAATGCCACCAGCTGCCTGTTGCATTTGATAACTGCATTCTTTTTAGTATCAAGGTCTATGTCTTTAGTCTTCCAAAATGGGATTTAGACACTTCTGAAAATGTCACCTAAGATAYGCTTGCTAGGTAGAGGAAGATATCAGTTTATGAATAATCATCTTTTTTTCTGAAAATAAAATACAATAATGGAATAAATTCCATTATGGATCCTTGTCTTTAGATTGGTCTTGATCTATACCTAGATCAATAAAAATGCCTCTCTAATGAGGAGAGGACAGACACAGTGGATAGAAAAATAAGTCCATTCATCAAAGACAGCACAAAAGAAGGAATATTGTGAAGGTGTTAGAAATATTAATGCATTGTATTGCACTCCTGTGACGCCAAAAGTCTCTTTAGTGATGTGATGCTATCAGTTTTAAATGTTCACTATTTTAGTAGCTGCAAAAGCTATTTTTATACAGTAAAATGAGTATGTGTTGAAAAATTTTGTACATGTGCTTGTCTTGAAGTATTGCTATATCTAGCTCTGTCCATCCTTTATGAGTGTGGAATAGCAATTTAATTTTAAACTTGAAGTGTTAAGTTTTAATTTTTTCCTTTTCTCAGTCTCCTACTTTGTCGTACATAAATCAGAGGAATATGAAAGAGCTAGTAAAAATGGCTGTATCCTTCTAGAGCTGTAATTTGGCTCCATGAATTATTAATTATTAGACCAGTATAGCAACAGCTCTTTCAAAAGTCAGTATAAATGTAAAAGGCTCACCTTATCAGTCAGAATCTAAGCAGTGGCAGTAATGTAATTCTTACCATTTAGCACTTTGTGGTATGTTGAAAAGGAATAGGATATTAGACCATTTAAACTTTCTGAAATACAACACAAAGTAAGGAAGTGCGCTTTTTTTTTCTCCTTGCCTCTGAAATAATTTGAAAGAAATGGATACACGTGGGTTTCTCAGGGGTTTGGACTTATGGAAATGTTGAAACTCTTTCATTTGTGAAGCACTAGTGAAAGAGAGAGTAGCAGCTGAACGAATACTTCTGAAAAGGAAAGGCTTTAGCTGCTTGCATTGGTTGAGAAGAAGAAATCCATGGAGGCTTGAAATTAAGCTAAAGTAGATGAAAAGCAACATTTACCAAATACAAAGACATCTTGTATCGTAAGTAAACTTTTCTTAAATAACATAGTTGTCTAATGCTGCAGTACTGCACAAATCTGGTGTTGATTTTGTTGTAGCATTACTGTTAGCGGTCGTGGAGCCTTACAAAGGACATGTTGTCCTGTTTTAAGTGATCTGGAAAAAAGGGGAGTTTTGTGTCTTGTCTTAAATCATTTCTGTTTGAAAAAAAAAAAAAAAAAAAAACACTTAGGACTATACAGAAACTTTGTCCTTCTCAGATGTAATCTGCCTTTGGCAGTTCCAAAGCTGAGTGAGGTAGCTGATTAATTGAATCACATCTTACAAAGTTTAAGTGCATGCAATGGAAAAATTAAATACCTCAACATTTCCATGTTTCTCATTCTTAAATTTCATTTTAGCATTTTTAGTATTTTTGCAGTACTATTCTCCTTATCTAATGGAAAGTTATTACAAGGAAGGAGTGTCTCTTGCAAAATATAACCTATTTTTTAAAAAARATTTTAATTCATAAACAGATTTGGAGAGGATATTAACTGATTAGGTCACTTTTCACATTGTGAGTATTAATTGTTACATTGCAAAACTTATATAAAGCAATATTTTAGGGAGAAATCCTAATGAAATTCTAAGGTGAATTTTACCTGAGATTATTTCATAGTGACTGTGAAACAATCTAGTTATTGTCACATGCTTCTGATTCACAGAAGCCATTTTGCTTCCATCTGTTGATACAGACAGTTTAGGCAATATTATTAAAGAGTATTTCATCAGTGACAAAAGAGTGGCTGTGATACTGGTTTGCAGAAAATTAGTCTGCACTAAATTTTAAAGGAACCATTTAAGTTCCTACTCTGGTTATGTGCTTTT
>NW_028185705.1:2022202-2034662 GCF_003343005.1 Rhea americana | reverse complement strand
ATATCATGGTGAGGGATTTGGTAGGTGATACTGTAACATAAAGCTGGAAATCTTTGATTTTCACATTCTTATTCATTTGTAGGTCGGTCTTGAATGTTGGATATGCAAATTACTGATTTCCTGTGGGAAATTATTAATAACCATCTCTTGCATGTTTCTATTAAGCTAAATACACTGACTCATGTATCAGCAAACTTAATAACTTGATCTTGGGGAACAGCGTTTTCATTTATCTTTGTGCAAGGGTTACGGTCATTGCAAGGTTCTGTTACTTTTACATCATCCTCTCCCTGGTTTTGAAGCATTACTCTGAGTGCTGTTTTAGTGCGGGAAGCATCAAATCAGCTGTTCTGTATTGATGGAGCAAGTGCAAATAGGGCATGTGTAGGTAGATGATCTTTTCTTGCTGTGTGTCTGCTGCACATTTGGGGAAATCTGGTGGGCAAAAAAGTGTGAGCAGATGTACACACCACAAAAACTACTGCAGATAATTTCAATTTTACTTTTCGATATGATATCTTCTGTAATGGGATGCTTTCACTTTCCAGTCCAGATCACCCGTTCCTTGCCGTATCTGTCCCAGGGAAAGCATCTTATTCCCTTTCCACTACAAATCACCGGTGTTTAGAGGTCCAGATGAGTGTTATTCTTCATAGGTGTTTTTTGTTCAGGCAGATGTCACAGCCTCATTTTATTGTCACTATAGTGACAGTGTATGTTGAATATGTCACTGTTGAAACCTCAGGGTGAAAAAAGGTGCATAAAACTATATAACGAGGTCGTTTTCCCCATCCACTTTTCTGTTGAGGGGCGTATTAAAATTTAGAGTTATTTGAGACTCTCTGGATTATTGATTGCAGTGGGAATCTTATCTGCTTACAAGGAACTAAAGATAATTTCTAGCTTATTTGAGCATGTGGATGAAATTTGAGTGTGATGTGTAAGATGTTGTTTGGAGGAGGGTTAGAGGAGTAAAGGAAGCAAAGTTTTCGTTTGGTGTGAGAAATAATTTGCTTCATTATTAACTATAATCATGCTCTGATCACACGTAACATGTGAAAATAATCACTGTATTTTTCTTCATTTCTAGCCAGTGGAAAGAGGTATTGTGTTAATTATACAGCCTTTCAAGGTGAGCTGCATTTTTATGTGGTGTGTTACATAATTTAATGTGACAAAGACAATTAAGAATGATCTCCTGATGAATATAAACTATTTTTATTACATCCATTTCCACTAGGCTGAATGACTTGAGGATTGTGTAGTTTATGGTCTGAATGCTGCGGGATAAATGGCAGGGTCTGCAGAGAGTCCCGTCCCTGAGCTCCTGCCACTCGCCTGGTCGCGCCCTCTTCGAAGCAGCTGAAATCTCCCAGAAGTCGTTCAGAGTAGTGTCGCTTTTAAATCACCATCAGCCCAAGTAAATCAGAGTGCTGGAGAGCTTGTATGTGCTCTCTTCCGTCACATAGCGTGCTTATGTTTTCTCTGTTTAACTGCATCTATGGCCAACCAAAACACCTTCCCAGAACATAACGCAAGGCCAGAACGTACCCCTCCAGGGTGCCGACTGGCCTTTGGAGGGAATCCTGCTGCTGTCGGATTTGCTGGGCACCAAATCCTCTGCTGCACTGTTGCACAGGTTACAAAATGGGACAAGAAAACCACAAACAACTTTCCGACTGGTGTCGGAGTGGTTCGGCTCAGCTTCTCTCTGCAGCTGGGCAGCCGAGGCTTGAACGGCTGAATCTCGCCGCATCCTTTACCTGCTCTCTGCTGCCCAGGGACCAGCAGTGGCAGAAGAGCACTGTGGCGTGGGCACTTGCCAGTAAAAGCGGGTTTGGGAGAGACTTAAGACACCCAGAAAGCTTCCTTTCTCCTTATCCGTTTGCCATTTACCTGTGGTTAACAAATACTCATAACGCAGAGCACAAAGCTCGTGAGCTCCCTCTGTGAGGGAGGCGGCTGAACGAGTGCAGCCGCGGACGCTGCTGGGGCAGCACGAGACAGTCCAGTCGCTCGGATCAGGAGTCTGCTGCTCTCCAGAATTGGAGTCTCTCATGCAAGAAATTGGAAAAGTCTTTTGGTGGGGAGGAAGAAAGATTGGGAGGAAGAAGAGATTAAAGTTGGAGATATATTTCCTAATTTTAGAAGCTGTAGTACACACAAAAAATGATATGGCAACGCTGACCAGAAATGTGCCGAAAGGACAGGAATGCACTTAAGCATACTCAGCTTGCCCGGGGTTTCAGGAGTGTCCCCTGTAAAAATACAGCAAGTGTATTTTTSCTTTAGGCAACAAGCCTTTTCAAAAGTGTGAGTTTTCAGTACACTGAACTGCCAATAAATAACACTAAACTTTAAAGGTTTTAAATGGATAAAAACAAAGTCAGCTTTTCTCATCGATGGTTTTAGAAGTAAAAGAACTTAAATTCAGAGTTCTTTTAAGAAATATTTAAACTTCTCTTGCATCAAGTGAAATCTGCTGGGCTATAATTGAAGAGAACAGAGCAGAATTGGCTGAAGCTGAGGTCTGGCACGCGCACGTCTCGTAAGAGTCCTGCAGTCGCAGAGTTTGYGAGACGTGCTGTTCAAAGGGCCAGGCACGTGTGGCTGCCTGAGCTGCAGGCAGCCACCGTCTCTGCCGCCTTATCGGTCCCAAAACGAATCCCCTTGAGCACCGCAAGAGTGGTGTTAAAGGCTAATGTGATTTATAGGCTTTTGCGTGTCAGTGGTCTTAGGGCAGAACGTTGTGTCTGCGCTGCGTCTGAAGGTGGAGTTGTGGCACTGAGGCGCACCCAAGCTAGCATCAATTCAGGCAGCTCCGTGGCCGCACAAGTGGGTGCGCGCGTGTGCCGCCGGTCCGCGCAGAAGCCTGTGCTGCTTGTCCTCTGCCTTTGCTTACCTAGCTAGTTTGTTATTGTGGTGTTAGTAATGATACCTTGGACTCAGGTAATGGGCTCAGAGCTTTCATGTAGATCCTGGAAACTTGGACTTGGCTCTTTTGAGTCTCCAGGCACAGCTCACTGGATAAGATGATGCAAGTGCTAGATCTCGGGCTTTGCCCTAAACACAGCAATCCAGAGCAACATACGCTCTCTTAATCTGTAATGAAATTTGCTCAATAGTAATAATGCCGTGTTTGTGGTCAGGGCAAAGGCTTCTTTAATCAGCACAGTAAAATTGAGGGAGGATTTTTTGTTGTTGTTGATAGCTTGCTTTTTTTTTTTTCACCTGTCATGTAAAATCTGGCATTCTGAAACATTTTGTGATTGAGTCTAGGAATCTTGGGCGCAGAATGCGAGGGGGTGAAGATGCCACTCACCCGAGAGTGTGAAAAGTTCTGACGCTGCGGACTAGTTCAGTTTGCGGCTTTATACTGCTGTGCAGGAGTGGAGAGCAGACATCCCTACTCCAAAAAAGTTCTGCGTATCACAGGGGATTTATATGATTTCAGTTTTTTTCTCTCTTTTTCTAAATGCTTAAAGAAGCRTTTTTAAGAATGGGACCCTAGGCAAGAGTATCTTCCTTTAGAGAGAGGAATTTTGCCATTCAGAAAACAGAGTTGATTTATGGATTACTATGTTCATCTCCATTGWCATCCTCAGCTAAATTATTTGGTATTCTGATCAAATAATTGCAGAAGAAGCTTTTGCAAAGATCATTTTAAATCATCTGAATCATTTCACTAGTGTACAGTGGCTCTACCTATAAGCTGTAGAAATCCATGCAACAAGACATTGCTAAGTAACACACATGTAAGTTAACTTGAAGAGGCATTTTAAAACAGTCTGTTTTCAAAGTTTCACCAGCAAGTGTAGATGAACAGCTGGGAGAGCTTCCTCATTTATTTTTACACTTTACTAGCTAATCAGGATATGAGTTCAAATTCAACGGGAGTTACTAATATACATTCTTAGAAGGTCCTGTGCCGCACTAGGAGTCCAGAGCTACTGTATCCCTTGCTGTCTGTTTTCTGACCTCTGTTGAAAATKATGTGGCATTTTAATCAGATTCACAGCAAACAGTTGCAAAAGCTCTGTATTTTTACCTCACTTGTACTGAAGTGATTTCGAAGAAGACAGGTGRGGAGGCATTTCCAGGGCTGCCAAGTGAACTTGTCGTCTTCTGGGTTAGTAACCCTGGAGCCTCTGGGCGCTACCGTKATGCAAATACAGAATTACAAGAAATGGCAGAAACTGAAGTAGTGCTGTGACTGAGCTTTCTCAGCATATCCACATACCTGTGGATGATTCCAGTAATTTTGTATATGCAGGTTGTTTGGCTTTAAAGAAGAGAGAAAACACAATAAAATGAAACCACAGGTTTGACTCTCTAAAACACAGAATTAGTGTTCGGAAGGCAAATGATCATGTGTTGAAAGAAGTCTTCAAATGCAGGCATTACAAATTATTGTGGCTTTTGAATCTCACAAATTAAACGCATTAAGAATGCCTTATTCAGGTTCCTGCTGTGTAGTTTTGCACAAAGAAAAACTCTTGCTCTGAGTTTGGAGAAGCAGTAAAAATTTTATACTTCTGGTGACGAAAAATATGACAAAGCATTTATTGCTAGAATGAAAGTGCATCGGAAAATATATGGCTATTTTCCAGCTGCAAATTTCTCCATTTAAGTGCAAACAAAACAGGAAAATGAAATGCAATTTTTATAATCAACTTTCATGAGTCTTCTGGGAAGCCCAGAAGTATCTGAGTGGAGCCTCTGGGACCTGTTGAGTTTAAATATGAATTTTGAAGTCTGCTCAGTAATAAATGGTATGATACATTTGGTTTAAAAATTAAGCTTTTTGCAAGTGACATCTGTGTTTAAATGGAAGTTAGCTGGAAAAGAGAAAGGCTATTCCAATTAACTATCCATTTTGGAGATGGGTCAACTCTTTCTTTTGCTAAAAACTATCTAAAAATTGTGGTTCTTCATCCAATGCATTCTAAAAACAGCAAGTTAAAATTGTGCACTTACCTAATATAATTACTGAAATAAAAGATCAAATATGTTTAGAAGAAACAATAAATAGTACAGAAAAGGACGTGCCAGGCAACATACAAGTGACTGGAGAGAACCCAGTAAACTACAGTGGAACTTACAAAAAGTTAAACTACATGAAAATAACCTATCTTTATTCTGCTCATAAAACCATTTATTTAGGAGAAGAAAAAACAGTAGTGATTTTATTAATAGTATACTTCTGCGTGTCATAGCAACTCATATGTGATCTGTAGAAACATTACAGATGTAAGAAAATTATAACAAGGTTTTGTGTGCGTGTGTTCTGATTTAAAAAAAAAAAATCACACTTTGCCTTTACAAAAGGATGCAAAAGGCATGGTGGATTTTTTGTTATTGTTCCGTCACAGGCGCTAGAATGGGCTGCACATGTCTGCATTGATGTCCTTAGTGTTGCATTTCTCTTGAGGCCAATTACAAAGGTTCACAAGGTTGTTTTTATTTTCCTTGCTCTTGATGCCTTTTTAATGAGGCCTCCTAGTAAACAGCAAGCATTATGCTTTCCTGTTGTATTCCTGTCTGCCGCCTTTAAACATTTATTGCTAATACATGTGGGAAATGATTTATAAATTAAATATTAGGAAAATGTACTTTAAAAAACAGAAGTAGTGGGGGGCATATTTTATAATTGTCACTGGAGGTAGGGGAGGAATTCTTGCAAGTACTTTGCTAATGGAAGTGCACTGAAAGGGCCTGTTAAAGCCTCATTGTGGTTTCATGTAATAAATAGAGATAATAGATGCATGGAGTTCTTAGTGCGCATATCTGGGCCTGTGGTTCTGTGAATAAAATCTGAAGGTAACAGAAAAGAAACACCCCAATATTTGTTTAGTTTCCCATGGAAGTTTGAACATGGCTATTCTCTGTGCTGGTGTTTGTCCCCCTCATGTCCCCTCTGTGACTGCCAGGACCGTTTGTAGATGGTGTTAGTAAAGCTGCATGCTGGCCAGTGCTAATTCTAACCTTGAAATAGTCCCTTTTTTGCTTTCCTGCTTCCATCACTGGATCTTCTAGATTCAAGTGATACTTGCAAAATGTTCTCTAATCACCAACAACAGCTAATCAAGGCTGATAATGCTGTTTCAGAGTTGAAGTGTAAGCCATAAAATGCTGTCATGCTAAAAACCCTCATACTGGGAGGCTGCCTACTCTTGCTGCATTGACGATACCAAAGTCAAGTACAAATACCATGATCGCTTAGAGATTCTGTGTTTCATTACTGTTTTTATTTGTTTAATGGCTGCTTAGTATATAAGCAAATACTGTTTCTCTTTAAATTACGATTGAGCTTGCTCGTATACCAGAGTATTTTCACCCTGGTTYGGAGCCTGTTTGCTCCTTGGTAACATTATTGCAAAGCTGACACCAAACCAGGAAAGAGCAGAGGCAGATTTGCTTTGGGACAAGAGGCTGCGTGCTTGCCCGCTGCAGGAGGGTGCTGCGTCTCTTCTCCGGGTAAGCTGGCATGAGCGGTTTTGTYGTGGGCGGCAGTGCTGTGCGTTGGGTGCCTCACACCTCACGTCTGCTCAGGGTCCTGCGGGCAGTCTTGGTAGATAGTGTACCTCGCTTTGCATCTGTAGTGGTCCCTGTGTGTGGAATGGACAAATGAGTTGATGAAACTCAACTACGATATGTGTGTAGTGTGTGTGTATGTATAAAGAGTTTATAAATATTTATTTGTTTCTCCATCCGTTGTTGTATTCTAATAAACAGTGCATTTCTGGCATGTTTATAATTCTGGGAGGTGTTTTTGCTTGCATGATGGGTTTGTCTTTATATGTGCCTCTTAGGGTTTTTTTTTTTTTTTTTTTTTTTTTTTTTTTTTTTTTTTTTTTGATTTTTTTTTTTAGTATTTTTGGCACTGTTGTGCAAAACTGCTGTCTGCTGTGGGATATTTCTTGGACTAGCTTGCTGCATGTTTTCTTTGCTCTTTGCCTTAGCACATGAATTGGCAGTTTAGCCTGTAGTTTGGCTAGTGCTGGGAAGTCTGGTGTTGAGAGCAGTGGAAGACTTAGGGGCCCCAGCTGTGCTCACCTAGCGTTTGCTCTGGTGACTTGCAGCAGGGCTGGACRCCGACCATAGGGAACCTGTTGTTAGAGAAGTCGTTTTTAGTACTTGCATGTTAATAGTTCTGCTCTCATTTCTTGTACTACCAATAAATTCTGCTATCTGAGCAAGGTCCAGTGCTTCTACATTAAGATCTAGAATTTCTGAAAATGGCGTTGTTGAAAATGGGCAAGGAGTTGTCAAATAAAAGTGGAACTTATTCACAGAAAATGTCACTGTATTCATCCTCATAACTAACTCTGGTTTTATTATTATTACTGGTTTGGGTTTTGTTTCATTTTGAGAGAGGCAGTATTCCCCATAGGTCATTTAAAAGTGAAGTTTAAGATATGCAGAATATTTTGAAATTTTCACTTCCTCCAGATCGGACATCCTCATGCATCTAGGGTACAAATCCTGGTTCCTCTGGATCCAGAAGTTGTCACTGTGGGGACTTCCAGGAAGGCAGAAAGAAAGAAAGAATATTTACTTTAGGGTGCTTGCAAATTTGTTTTGACCAAACCTTTGTTTCTTGAGGTTTGCATCGATGATTGTAACACTTTTGTATGCCACAAATTCAGTTCCCTCCTCCTGGACCATTCTTCGAGCTTGTCCCCCAGGAGCGTTGCCACGAGCACCTGCTTGGGTGTTTGGAGAGCTGCAGTTCCCCAGGGAGGGCCAACAGCATTTTTTTTACAGAATGTGTCCATCTCGCCCAGTTTTCACGCTGTTGTCTCCAACAGTGAGAGTAGTTTTCCAAGTAGTTACTGATTTTTTTTTTTTTTTTTTTTTTTTTTTTTTATCTTCTAAGAGGACTTCAGTTTACAAGACTTTGTTTCTGCATGGCCCTGCTATACTACTGTGATGAAGAGATTTGAATGTTAGTAGTTGTTCAAGCCCTAAATGCTGCAGGACCTGTATAAACTGGGCCCGTTACTGAGAGCTGTGGAGGCAGCTCCCACTTCTGTGTTGCCTTGTGACATGCTCTTTCTTTCCAGTACTTTCTTTAAGGCAGAGGAGTCACCTTTAGTCCCCTAACCTCTCTCAGTAGCTCTGAACTAGTTCAACTGCGAGTTTGCTGCTTCTCAGATCTGCTACCCACCCCAGAGGCCTTCTCAGAGGAAAGGAAAGGAGAGGTTGTCCTTCGTTGCTATACCAGGAAGCTGTTTACTTCTTGGTGATGTAATCCTGCTGGCATCTTTTCTAGAACATGAGTGTTCCAAGAATCTGAAATAATACTTTGATCATTTTCATCTTTTATCTTTTTTAAGGAGCCGATTTCATTCTCTGCTGTTCTCTTATGAAAGCAATTGGCTTAGATAGCTAATCAAGCTGCAGAATATTGAAAAGGTCAAAATAAAACGGTGAAATGCTATGATTCGCAGAAAACACTGGGTTCAGCATCCTAAGGAGTATAGATCATTGTCATAACGTAAGCTGATTTTTATTAAAAAAAATAAGCAAAAATTAGGCTACTGCTTCTCTTGATGCTGTTTAGCGTGAAGACATGTTGTCACTCGTAGTGTCCTGAGAAAAAGATGACAGTTAGTAGCCAGCATCTTACTGTAATAAAAATTACACTGAGAACATGGAATCCCTAATTATTTTGGAGAAACAGAGGACATTACGCTGTGTGGGGAACAATGTTCCACAGTGGTTGCATGTTCTCAGGACAAGGATGGTAACAATCTCACCAGAGGGCACAACTATTTCTACTCATACAACCTAATTTAAAGATTGATGTAAGAGAAAGACGATGGTATCAAATACACTCAACCTCACCATATCAGGCAGTGAAAATAAAAATGATAAAAATTAATCCTTTCTTCTTGATGGTGATAATCCTCTATACTCTCAACCCAAATTTTAAAGATCTGTAGTTCTATATCTCATCTCATCTCTTATCCTGCTGTACACACTGCACAGCTGGTTTCAAAGCTGATGCTCTGTGGTGGTTATAATGAACATTTGCCTGGCCTACTCAGTGCAAAGGATGCTATTATAAAAAGCTTAAGCTTTATTATTTTTTTTTATGAGAAGTGATTTAGGCAAGTTGGAATTTTCTAGAGTTCTTCAAAAATGTGAGATGTTGTGCACTATGAGGTTATACAATTGAATTGTTATAAGGAATCGTGGTGGCACTTTCTTTAGAAGGCCAATAATTTATTTTCTGATTCTACTGTGTGGGATTTATTTTTAGTGTAACTAATAAAATGAGCATAAAATTAAAATAGCGTTGGTGAATCAAACCTTTACATGAGTGGAAAGGTTTGTTTTATTAAGTGGAATTCTAGTTCAACATGAAGTATTTTATTACCTTTATATGTACTAATCCCTTTTTTATGAGATCAGTTTACCCAATGATCTATACATGGTTTCAGTTGYCTTTTTCCTCAAGAACTCAAAATGATAAAATGATTTTCTCCAACTGTTTCTCCTTGTGTGGTTTGTTTTGATACACAAGTTACTGGATTTTAGGCTTCTCAGACTTCTCCTGAGTATCATTTAGTAGTTATTGCTGCATGAACATTGGTTTTAGTATTACAGAAATAATAACATTAAAATGTTTGCATATTGTTACTTMTTACCAGCTGTAGTGTTACTGTTTGAGGTAGTGGTTCTTATCTGTTATTGGGTATGGCATAATTAATTTTGTACACTTATCTGACGACCTTCTTGTCAGTTATTCATAGTCTGACTACTTTGTTTGCAATCTTCAAACTATTTACTATGAGATGTGGAATATTTCAGAGTGTTCTCGCATTAATATTTGGAGTAGTGAAACTATGTGCGGGCATTTGTTGCAACGTGCTGCAGTGGAAGGCAGCTCACCTCCTCTCCGAGGCAGCAGCAAAGGCATGGTCCAGATCAGTGTCATCTACTGCGAGAAGTCCGGCCTGGCTCCAGGATAGTGCCCTACCTGGGGCAGAGCTGGCTTGTGTGTGCRTAACGAGCAAGGCATTTACTGCTTGGTAAGTGCCTCATCTCAGCAAGCAGTTCCTGTGCTGTGATGCTGTGGGTTTCGCTATGAAAGATAAGATTTTTTTCTGTATTGTGACAAATATGCATCATGTTTTACGTAGCTCCGTATTGTTCTTCTGTGCTGAAAAGTCTGTGAAGAAGCTGAAGAGTTCMGTGAGGTTTTTAGGATTTCTAGGACATTACTCACTGAAGCGTGGTAGCAATAAACTCCTAAACTGAGATAGGATGATTTAAGATTTCGTGTGCTTTTATCCAGAACTCAGGGCTGTGCCTGTGTAACACAGTTATCTCTCGCCCCCTCCCCTAGTGCTACCTCGTCATCCCCCTCTCCGTAGTGTGTATGGAGTGGACTTTACAATGGATATGTAGACATTGCAGTGCATTATTAACAGAATAAAATGTTGAGGTTAGTCTTTGAGTCAGCCAACTTGAACTGCTGTGATCTTGGTGTAGATCTGGTCAAAAATTTTATCTTAATTCCTGCTACAAGATGCCTTGAGCTCTTAAAATTTTGGTTCTTTTCAACTTGCAAGAATTTCTGGTATTGAGTGAAACAGTGGTCAGGTATTAACACTTTCATTTAAAGCTGCCGTTTTCCAGGAACATCTGAAGTGCTCTTGCAAACTTCACAGAAAGGTTGTGTAAATCATGGACCTCATTGTCAAACATGTTTGGCGTTACATCCCATTTCATGCTCGAGTATTGACTCTTTCATCTGGACTCTGACCCTTGGTGTTACGCTCATCCAACGTATTTATATCGACACGGTTGGTTAATTCTGGCTCCTTAATATTCTGCCCCAAACRAAGTGTAACTTTGAAACTCAGCAAAACAGTTTGTGCCTCTTAGTTGTTACATATGACTAGAGTTTGTGGTTTGAGTTTTACAGTAGCGTACACTAACTATTCAGTTTAATCAGTTCATGCACAGATATCAAGTACTTAAAATATTGCTAAATTTATCAATGACACTGAATAGCCTTCAAAGATCCAAATGAGCAACAATTATATAACATTATGAGCAACAATTATATAACACAGATGATTAATATTATTTTTCCATTTTTTGCCAGTATTTGTAATATATTAAGAAAATAAGTGAAGAAATAAAACAGAAGATAAAGAAAATTAATTTTGTTTCTTTTAAAGCCCAAGACTGAACATCATGTTATTCGGTGTCTGCCCTGGCGGCACTGCAGATTTCATCCTTTCTTTCTAAATCTGGCAGCTGCCTTGGTGGGAGAGCGCCTGAGTGCGCTGGTGCTGTGGAAGGAAACGTGTCTGTCTTGCTGCGTTCCCAGGGCTCAGAGACCTAGAGAAAACAGTGAAATCTCTCCGGAGTCTAATTTCACAAGATTTGCAGCCTGATTTACAGACCAGAAGAGTTTGGTAGCTTCATGTGAGCTCCAGCTGAGCCGTTAGGGTTTGTCCATCACTAATAATTACCATCTTTAGTTGCTGATCGATGTAATGAGATTGGAAACAGGAAAGGTTGTCTGAATGCAGAAGCACAGCTCGGAGGGAATGCAAATTATTGTGAATTGTTGCCTCAAAAGAACTTTTATGAATAACACGCACAGGAAAACTTCAGAAGGGTTGAAAACGACAGATCTTTTCCATTTTAATACTTTTGCTACAAGGAGGAGAGGTGCACAGTGGAGCCTCAGGCTGCTGGTTTTTGTAATACACCGGGGGTAAAAAAGGAAGTGGGCTTTCCCATCATYGCTCTGGGCATAGAGCCTTACTGTTTTTTGGCCTCAAAGCATAGTTCAGGTGCTAGTATGTATAGGCCCTGAATTRCTAGTAATATTTTTACTTTTTTTTCTTTGAAGAGCATATTTAAATTACACACTCTTTTCTTCTGCTTGGAGGTTTCTTCACAAATCTGAAATTTTGGTTGTTTTCTGCCTGTTTGGTTTTCTGCAGTTAGGAACTGTAGCCAGATTTCTTGTGGATTTGAGTTGGTTTATCATGTAGGAGTAGCCAGACAAAATTTGTTGGTACTTGTTTTGATTCGCTTTGATTAACTTAATTTTCCTAAAAAAAAAAAAAAATAATAATAATTATTAAAATTAAAAATAACCAGACTGACTTTGGTTGGGAGAGTTATAGCTCCGACCGCTGCAACCGGAGAATATTGGGGCGGGGGAAGAAAACTGGTAAAAAAAAAAATTAAAAAAATAAAAAATAGGATTTTGGCCGCGACGCCTCCCCCCGGTCGAGGCCGGGGGGGTCTCTTCCCTTTTGCACGAGCGGACGCTGGTGGAAAACGGCTGCCGGCGGCGCGGGCAGGCGGAGGAGGCGGCGGGAGGGGGGAAAAAAAAAGACGGAAAACTGCCCGGCAGCAGCGGGGAAGGACCGGGAACGGGGCTGCGGGGTTTTTTTTTCTTGTTGTTCTCGTTGTTTTTTTT